>NC_069077.1:136180061-136483091 GCF_025698485.1 Gossypium arboreum
AATCATTTCGAGATAGTGCCACGAATCGAACAATAAGATGATGAAAGAAGTGTGAGCGCCCAAATAAAGCATCATAACTCCTCGCCCTATTGCCCAAAGATGAACGGGTCATTGAAGCGACCAATAAAAATATTAAGAGGGTCATTGGGAAAATAATCGAGACATATAAAGATTGGCACGAGAAGCTTCCATTTGCTTTGTTTGCATATCGCACATCTGTATGTAACATCTACGGAGCAACTCCTTTCTCTCGCTTACGGAATGGAAGCCGTGCTACCTATTGAGGTTGAGATCCCTCCTGCGAGTCTTAATGGAATTAAAGTTAGAAGAAGCGAGAATGGGTTCGAGCTCGATATGATTAGTTGAACCTCATCAAGAAAAACGTCTAAGAGCAATTTGTCACGAGCGGATGTACAGAAGAGAATGATCGCGCCCATGACAAGAAAGTATGGCCAAGAGATTTCCACGAAGGAGAACTCGATCGAGGAAGATTCTCCCAATACTGAAGGACTGCGAGGAAAATGGGCACCAAATTGGGAAGGACCATACGTCGTAAAGAAGGCATTTTCGGAGGACCTTTGATCCTTACCGAGATGGATGGCAAGGAGCTCATCGAATCCAGTGAACTCGAGTGATTTGTGAAGAAATATTATGTTTGAGATGAAAACCCGAAAGGGCATCAAAAAAAAAAAAGGATCAAGGCGAAAACCCGCAAAGGGCGTCTTGATTAGCACAAAAGATTAGGATGAAAACCCGAGAGGGCATCCTAATGAGGTAAACCTCGCTTAAAGAGCGTGGCGTTTTAACAATGGGTCAAACGGTGAGACTACAAGATTTGAAGCATTTCTAAAAGCTCAAATCTTCTACACAAGAAGCCGCTCGAAAAGATTTTGATTGAGGAATGAGGAAGAGTTCATGTGTTGAATATCTAGAGCATTTGTATCCGTTGAATACGATCCTTTCTTTTTTTTTGACATTTTTTTACTCTCATTGGTTAACTTGCTTTGTTTGCCACATTTGAAATAGATGAATATGAAATACATTTTTGTCCCTATCTGACCTTTTTCATGCATCTCATTATGTGTTTATTTACATGATAAATGGTGAAATGACACACTCTAAGCAAAAGAAATGTTAAGCATTACCTGGATGAAAATTTGATAAGCACAAGAGTCTCAAAGTAAGAACAAAGTTCAATCGGGGGCAAAAGAGTGATATCTGAGAAACGTCGATTACTCGTGAAGCTTGAAGACATGTATAAGGCTCAAGAGAAAGTCGAGAATCAAAGCAATGAACACAGATCCTCAACAATCGTGGCTAAATGGACATACGACAAACATGCTTAAGGAGCACCTTTGCATAATCATGTAGGCATAAAAGCATTTAAGACAAACATGTGCATATCATGATAACATCATACATGGCATATACAGTACTCCAACGAGCAAGAAATCTTGAATGAAAGTCGAATCGAATCAAAGGAAAAGACACTCGAATTCTACCAAAGGATGTGTTTTGGTATTTTGATGTTTTAATTCATGCTTTTCAAGGAAAATCAACTCATATTGCGAGAGATGAGTTGAGCCTCAAGACACGTTGAGGTATTTTTAATTGTTGTTTTCAAAATCAACTCATATTATGAGAAGTGAGTTGAGCCTCGGGACACGCTGAGGTATTTTTAGTTTTAAATTGACTCATATTGCGAGAGGTGAGTTAAGCCTTTTAATTTTGTTTTTCAAAATCAACTCATATTGCTAGAGGTGAGTTGAGCCTCGGGCACGCTGAGGTATTTTCAATTTTGTGTTTTAATCAACTCATATTGCGAGAGATGAGTTGAGCCTCAAGACACGTTGAGGTATTTTTAATTTTTGTTTTCAAAATCAACTCATATTATGAGAAGTGAGTTGAGCCTCGGGACACGTTGAGGTATTTTTAGTTTATGTTTTAAATTGACTCATATTGCGAGAGGTGAGTTAAGCCTTTTAATTTTGTTTTTCAAAATCAACTCATATTGCTAGAGGTGAGTTGAGCCTCGGGCACGTTGAGGTATTTTCAATTTTGTGTTTTAATTTCAACTCATATTGCGAGAGGTGAGTTGAGCCTCAGTCACGCCGAGGTATTTTCAATTCTGCTTTCAATTTACGTTGTTCAAGAATCAACTCATATTGCGAGAGGTAGGTTGAACCTTTTAATTTCTACTTTTTCAAAATCAACTCATATTGCGAGAGGTGAGTTGAGCCTCGTGACACGCCGAGGTAATTTCAATTCTGTTGTCAAAAAATCAACTCAGATTGCAGTGGCGAGTTGAGCCTCGTGTCACACGCCGAGGTATTTTCAATTTCCGTTTTCAATTTTTGCCTTTCAAAAAATCAACTCATATTGCGAGAGGTGAGTTGAGCCTCGTGACACGCCGAGGTAATTTCAATTTCTATTGTCAAAAAGTCAACTCAGTATTGAGAGGTGAGTTGAGCCTCAGATCACACGCCGAGGTATTTTCAATTTCCATTTTCAATTTCGCATTTCAAAAAAAAAAATCAACTCATATTATGAGAGGTGAGTTGAGCCTCGGGACACGCCGAGGTAATTTCAATTTCTGTTTTCAAAATTCAACTCATATTGTGAGAAATGAGTTGAGCCTCAAGACACGTTGAGGTATTTTCAATTTCGCTTTCAAAAATCAACTTATATTGCGAGAGGTGAGTTGACCCTTGGCTCATGCGCTGAGCTATTTTCAATTTCTATCTTTCAAAAAATCAACTCATATTGCGAGAGGTGAGTTGAGCTTGAGATCACACATCGAGGTATTTTTTCAATTTATATTTTTCAAAAAATCAACTCACATTGCGAGATGTGAGTTGAGCCTCGAGTTACATGTCGAGGTATTTTCAAAATCTGTTTTTCAAATTGCTTTCAAAAATCAACTCATATTTAGAAGTGAGTTGAGCCTTGGCTCACGTCTTGAGCTATTTTCAATTCTGTTTTTTTTCAAAAAATTCAACTCATATGCGAGAGGTGAGTTGAGCTTTTAATTTCTGCGAGAGTTGAGTTGAGTCTTTTAATTTCGCTTTTTCAAAATCAACTCATATTATGAGAGGTGAGTTGAACCTCCATCACATATCGAGGTATTTTCAAAATCGCTTTTCAAGTTAAGTTTCAAAAATCAACTCATATTGCGAGAGGTGAGTTGAGCCTTGGCTCACGCTACCGAGCTATTTTCAATTTCTGTTTTTAATGTCTATTTTAGAGAGTCAATTCATATTGCAAAAATGAGTTGAGCTCGGGATCACATGCCGAGTAGAGAATAAAGATTGAAGCGATTGAAGACGCCGATTCGCCTCCTTAAAGTTGTAGTGGAGTTGATCGAGGCATCGATCTTGCCTTTCCGAGTCGCAGAAGAGAAGACCAAAACCTTATCTCACTGAAGCGATAAAAGAGCATATTGAAATTGTAGATCTTATCTTTCCGAGTTACATGAAGCGGATCAAGCCACAAATCTCATATCCTTGAAGTTACTTTGGAACAGATTGAAGCTACAAGGCATATCTCCGAATTTGCAGTGGATTGAACCAAAGCTACAAGATGCGGTGGACTGAAAAGAGACTAACTAAACAAGAAGAGTTCCAAAGCAAGTCAAGACCTAGCAAGACCGGCAAGTTTGGTCTTCTTGAAAGTCTTTGCTCTATTATCGTTGTAACGACAATGAGCAAAGAGGGCAATGAGAAGCCCAAATTGCCCGGGCCCAATTATATGAAAACCCAACCAAACCTCTAAACCCACTAAAACCCTTAACCCATGACCCATTTACATCTACCCAAACCCAATTCAAAAGCCCATTAAGCCCCCAAAAAAAACCTAACCCAAAAAAAAAAAAAAAAAAAAAAAAAAAAGAAAAACCTACCCCAAAAAAACCTAACCCCCAAAAAAAAAAAGAAGAAAAAGAAAAACCTAACAAAAAAGATAAAAAATCTAGCCACCTAACCACTTTCCCACTTGCCCCATTTTTCCTCCCATTGTCTACCACCACCACCTACAAAATAGAAAAAAAAAAGAAAATCATGTAAAAGATGGCTATAAAAGCCATTCAAAAATCATGTAAAAAAGAAAGGAGGAGGATTTTACAAAGATTGAAGAAGAAAAAACACAAAAATCCTTCAAATTTTGAACACAAAAGAAACATCAATAAAAGGTTGCATTTTTTCTTTTTCCTCTTCTTTCAATCTTTTTCTTTCTTTTTTTTGTGTTGTTTTTTCTTTCTTTATATATACATATATTGTTAAAAATTATTTATTTTTCCTACCACCACCACGGTGGTCGACGATGGTGGTTTGGTGACGGTGCGTACGACGATCGACTGTGACCGCCCCCTTGGCCGGATTTCTTTCCCCCTCCTTCTCTCTTCCTCTCTCTTCTTTTCATTTATTTTTCATATTTACCTTGGATTTCATATTATTTTGCTACTTAATTTAGCTTTAAATATTAATCATGTTATATATGTAATATTGTTATCACTATTATTTTTATATATTGTTATTATTATATTATATTTAGCTATTTATATATATATTTTCTTTATGTTTCGTTTCTTACTATTATATGCATATATATCTATTATTATATTTATTATTAATATTGTTAGCATTAGTACTTTTACTTAATGTGTATGTAGATATACATGTACATATTATTAGCTTTTATCATATGTGTATATTGTATATATTATATTTATATTATATATATATTCTTAATGTTATTAGTTGTATACTTCTTGTATATTTCCATGTATATATTTTATATTGTCTCATGTACATACTCAAATATTATTATATATATACGTATTTTTAATACCATATCATGTATATATTATTATATTTATTTTATCCCTATTATATTTATTATTAATATTAGTACACATATTTTATTATAGGAGTATATATATTCTTTTCTTTATATAGTATTATTTTCATATATCGTTATATTTATTATTATACTTATCATTTTCTCTATTGTTACTTACTATTTTGTTTTAAATTATTATGTATTATTTGGTATATATATGTCTTTTATTATTACTCTTATTATCATTATTAGTACATGTCCATTATATATGTAGATATTTTAATACATATAAGTACATATTCATGTAGTGTCGTTAGCATATATATATATATAAAATATATTTTTCTGTTATTAATATTTCTAATATATGTTGTATATTTTCATTTTGGTATGTCATGTATATATATATATATATATGTATATGTATGTTTTATGTATATATTGTTATTTTCTATTGTCATTATGAATATATTATTTTTCTTATTATATTGGTAGTGCATCATTTCTATTTTTTTGTAAATATTAATATTGTTGTTTTAATATTCTCGCTTTTAACATTTCATTATTAATTGCATCGTTGTTTTGTATTATTTACTTAATTCTTATTTTAAATAATGTTTTACTCATAATTTTTAATTTCAATAAATAAGGCAACATGCCGATTTAATATTAAGTCATCGATTTCATCGCTATGTTGGGTGAATATCAATCGACTCGTGTTAAAACGGTACGTCCTTCTCAAAAGAAAACGAAACTTGAAATTTCTCGTGTTTTGATCGAATCACGATTCAATGTTACTTTGAACTTGCAATTTTGAAAATTAAGACAATACTTGTTTAATAAGATACCAATTTTGGGCGTCGCGAGGGTGCTAATACCTTCCTCGCACAGAATCGACTCGAACCCAACTTTACTTTGGCTTTTGACGTAGACCTAAATTCGGCCTTCATTTTTGTGCAAGAATAAGTTTTCTTTTCTAAAAAGGATGATTTATTAGGTGTCCGGTCACACCTGGAAAAAAAGATCGGTGGCGACTCCCTTTATTAATAAAATCGAAAGTTGGTTTTCAAATGTTTAATAAATCACCATAATTAGCGACTGAAAAAGAATTTTTTTTACGTCGCTACACTTAAAAAAAAAAAACATGTAATAATGCTAATACATATATCGTAGTACAATGTATATATACATTAAATGAATACATATATAATATACAAGTATATTAATGCGACAATAATATTAAGCTTTATAACATATGAATATAAACATTAAATAAAAGTGAGATGTTTAATAAATAAAAATATAACATTAATACAGTATGATATTATGATTAATATTACAATTAAATGAGAAATATGAGGAAAAAGGACGAAATTGGGTTAAAAACAGAATTTTAGGGGGAAATTTTGAAATCATCGAAGGGGAAAAGGATTGATTCGAAGGCGCGAGCAAATAGGAGGGACCGAAGGAGTAAATAGTCCCATTTTACCAAACGATGCCGTTCGGATGTTCCTCCTTCAGACAGTCAGGGGATCAAATTAAAATAGAATTAAAATTACGGGGCCAAATTTAAAAACGTGAAAAGACATGATTAAAACCAATGAAATTGCGGAGGGATTGCATGCGCAAATGTCCCAATCGCAAGAAAACACGCGGATCCTGGAAGCGGGTCGGGTCAGTGCACGGGTTGAAGCTCGGAACGACGCCGTTTTGTATTATGAGGGCCTAAGTGAAACGGTGCCGTTTTACTAAGGCTATTTAAGCCATTTCTTAAAAAAAAATTCATTTATTTCTCACTTCAGAAAAAAAAAAAGAAATGGGGCTTTGAAATTCTCTCCCCCTCTCAGTCTCCGACCTGGCTCCGGTCGCAGGACCACCGTCACCACCGTCACACCGGCCACCGTACACGGTGGCTGGAGATCATTAAAAGGTATATTTTTTTCTTCTTTTTTTAAAAAAAAATTCGCATCTAGTATATCTAAGTATATATATATTACTATTGATAGGATAGATTCGGTTGTGGGAAAAACAACAAAAGGAAAAAAAAGAGGGTCACCTTAGATCTACTGCTTCTATTTCTGATGACTTTGAGTTTGTTTTGATTTGGATACCAATAGAGTTGCTGTTTTTCTCTTAAAAGATCTAATGTTTCTTTCTTGTATATATTAAGGATTGCCCGAGAGTAACAATGGTTTTCTGCTCGGTCTTTTATAGCTATTACATTTTTCTATTTTTGCTTAATATCTGTCTATTCCTTCACTTAATGCTTGCAGGTGCAGAGGCGGTGGAGCAGAGGCCACTTGCTGTCGACATGACTGGGGCGGTGGGATAGGTGATTTAGGCTAGAGGGTCCTAGGTGAGGCTAAGTGGGATTAGGGTTTTCTTTTTCTAATTTTCTTTGGGTTGGGTTAGTGTTTTGGGCTAAGTTTTGGGCTAAGGGTTTTGGGTTTGTATTGGGTTTTAATTGGGTAGTTGGGTTATGTTTATTTGGGCCCAAAATTGGGCTTGTACAGCTACCCCTCTTTGCTTGTTGTCGTGTAACGAGAACAGAGCAAAGACTTAAGAAAGACCAATTTTGCCCGGTCTCACCGTGTCTAGACTTGTTTAGCGCTCATTTTCTCCAGGTAGCTTCATTCCAATCTTGTTGCTTCGTTTCGCTTCACTGTTCTACTGCAACTTCAAGAAGGTAAGGTTTGTTTTGATCTGCTCCACTGCAACTCTATGGACACGTGACTTCAATCAATTCCACTGAAACTTCAAGAAGATCTGCTGTGGCTTGGGTCAACTCCACTGTTGCTTCAGAGAGAAGACATTTGATTTTCAACCTGTTACCCTACTGCTTAGGGGCTTAAGGCTTGTCATCATCGATCTGTGAATTCCACTTGTTACCCTACTACTTAGGGTTTAAGGTCTGTAAATTTGGCTTGCTACCCTACTGCTTAGGGGGTTGAGCCCATCATCTTTGATCTGTTTCCCTGCTGCTTAGGGTGATAAGATCTATAAACTTTAGCTTGTTACCCTACTGCTTAGGGGGTTAAAGTTCGTTGCCTTTGATCTGTTTCCCTACTGCTTAGGGTGATAAGATCTGTGAATTCAACCTGTTACCCTACTGCTTAGGGGGTTTAAGGTCTGTAAATTTAGTCTGCTCCACTGCGACTTCAGGGAGATGAGACTTGTAACTTCAGTTTGCTTCACTGCACTTTAGGGAGATAAGACTAGTGACTTCAATCTGCTTCGCTGAGACTTCAGGAAGACAAGATTTGCTGGATTTGATCTGTTCCACTGCAACTTCAGAGAGACGAGATCTGTAATTTTCAGCCTGTTACCCTACTGCTTAGGGGGTTAAGGTCTGTAAATTTGGCTTGTTACCCTACTACTTAAGGGGTTAAAGCTCATCATCCTCGATCTGTTTCCCTACTGCTTAGGGTGATAAGATCCGTAAATCTTCAGCCTGTTACCCTACTGCTTAGGGATTTAAGGTCTGGTGAATTTACTGATTCTAAGAACATGACCTGTAGAATTAGTTCCATGTATTTATGCTTATGCCAATGAATTAGGATGCTATGATCAAAATGAATCAAATTGTAGCACCCCAAACCCGGCCTAGAAGTTATGGCCGGATCCGGCATGCCACATCAAAAACGTAAAAAAAAATTTCCATTCTAAGTCCAGAAAATCGTACTTGATGTTCAAAAGATTAATTCATTAAGGGTTAAAGTGAATGGAAGCTGTGCACCAGGTAGGAAACTGGAAAAGAGGTGATGAATCCATCGGACTGCTTAAGTACCAAGCTCCCTTCAGATCCAATCCTAGACATGCATACCGCCATTGCCACACCTTAACGTCATGGATATTTCTAGGAAATCGATTCGATTAAGTCATTTTTAGGAAAAGTGATTAATTTTGGAAAATACTTTCATTGCGGAAGCTTTGCTTGTTGTCATGTTATTTTGAAATCAACTGTTGTTTTTTAAAACGCTCCTTAAAGCTATCCAATTTCAACAGTTAAAATAAGTATTACCTATCTTAGTAATACATATTAAAAACCATCAAAAATAAATAAGCGGCCTTATTACATTTAAAAGCCCAAAACCTCAAACGTAATTAAAAGGATGTCCAGTTCACCGAAGAAAACCAAACTTTCGAACGGTGGCCACTCCAATTCCCTCACGACCCAAGCCCACTATGGTTGGGGATTTCCTGCGTGGATGAAAATAAAAGGGTGAGTTTGGGGAAACTCAGTGTGTAAGGAAAACCCATTCAAAGCCCAAGTCAGCTCAAGCCTATTGGGCCTAAGCCCATTTAGGTAACAGTGGTATTGGGCCAGAGCCCTTTTCAGATTACAATAAATTGGGCCTTAGCCCCTTTTTCAGATAACAGTATGGCCCATAGGCCCATTTCAAAATACATGCAACATCAGTAAACATATGCAAGCCCATTTGGGAGACTACTCAACCCACCAACCACTACACTCCACCAAGACCACCATACACTCCATGTGGGAATAGCTCAACCCACCCACCCAACATTCCACGATTGCACCTTTGTCGCTCGATTATCGAAGAATTGAGGCAAAGCCTCCAAGACGTGGACAAGCCACTTTTACTTCCTCCGTCAATATCCCGGTCCATGCATCGATAATAACAACATGGCATGCAATAAATAACAACAATCAAACATGCATTTAGGTCAATTTAACCCTAGGGGTATTTGGTAATTTATCTCCTAAGGGTAAAGCGTAAATTTTCCACTTTTAAAGATATTTCAGTAATTTATCTATTTTAGGGCTTTTCATGCATATTCCTACCTTTCACGTACTAATGTAATCACTACCGAGGGTTCTTACCGAATTGGGCAGATTGGCCCATCATTCCAATTTTGGCCCATTAAGCCCAAAAATATCGAGAGGCACGTAAATCATGCACTTTGCAATCCAAATTTTGCGTTTACCAAAAACATTAATCGATTTACCTCACGAGCATTCAGACACTCGCAAATCTACAAAATACCGGTTTTCGGCATTTCGCTTTTCGACTTTTGTCGATCCATACTAAGAAAGAGGGTGTTAGTTACACACATTTTGCTTACGATATATGTGATTTGAAATCCACACACGAACCGCCTACAATTGGATTACTAACACGTTAATCTAACTATTCAAATACAAACAACGTATTAACCCCTTACAATTTTCGGCCAACCACACCTACAGATCATAGTAAGCTTATAAGAAATCAATAAGCAACTCATTAACAAATTTTTGTCAATGTTTACCACATAATCATAATTTCACTGCAAGCTGTCTTCCTGAGCAACAGTCACTAAATCATTTATAACTGGAGCTACGAAACTCCAAATCAAGTGCCATTAATTTTCCTTGAAAATAGACTCATATATCTTCTATCCATAAAATTTTCAGAATTTTTGGTACGGCCAATCAATGCCAGATTTTTCTTAAAGTTTCCCATGTTTCACTATTTGACTTATCTGACCACTCTTCATTACGAATCAAATTTCTCATTGTACAGAATTCAAAATGTGTTCTCGTTTATTCCATTTGAAACTAGACTCATGAAGATTTAATTATATAATTTATGCAGCTTCTAACTCATCTCCCACAATTTATGGTGATTTTCCAAAGTCACATTATTGCTGTTGTCCCAAGCAGATTTATTACCAAATCACTCTTTCACACATACCTTGCATGCTTGTTATTTAAACATGTATATCACCAATAAATCATCACATATCTATGATTTTACTTAAGTATAATCTCCATTTCATCATTTTAAAGCACAACATGTTAGCTGATTTTTCCCCTTAGCATCTAAGGTACATGCATGCTCATTTGTTTGGCTCAACTTCACTTATCTTCCATATTTCATCAAAAGAACATGAAACAACAACCATTTCCTTCATTTTAATTCATGACTAAATGCTCACAACACAACTAAAATCCAAAATATGCTTCAAGAGTTAAGGTAGAATCAAGAAGAACTCATGAACATCAAGATAGAAGCAAACTAGCATGAACTTACCTTCAATTTTCTTCCCCAAGTGACCGAAAATTCAAGAGCTTTCTCCTCTCCTTTCTCTTCTCTAACTTTAGGCTATGATGAACAAAGATGGACAAAACTTTGTTCTTTTCACCCCTTTTTCTTTTAATAAAATTTCATATTTCATCCATTTAATTCTTTAATACAAAAGACATGAAATTCCCATCATGGAACATTTACCTAAACCATTATCATGGAACATTTACCTAACCCATTATCATGGAATATTTACCTAATCCATTGTCATGGAACATTTACCTAACCCATTATCAATTTGTATCAATTTGTACCATAAATTATGGATATCAAGTGCTCATATTGTCTACAACAACATGATGGCTAGCCACTTCATGTAAAATGGGAGGTTTGTCATGCAAATCCTCCTATTTTGCACTCCTATTTATTTGGCCACTTCAATTTAGCCTATAGCATTTTCAAACATTTTCACATAGGTTTTATTTCATAATTTCACCCCCTTTTTCTTATGGAACAAAAATTAACTAAAATTGCCGGGTTCTATCTTAAGCTTGGGCCTTCTAGAGGCCCACTAACATAATTAAACCTGTGCCAACATTTACAGAATTCCCGAAAATTGGGGCGTTACACAAATGCTCCTAATTAGATGCATTATGAATGATTTATGAATGTATGGGTGCAACATGTTGTGAGCGTGAATCCCTTTTGTTGCCATTGCTCTTTGTTCATCAAGGTTCTTTCACTGAAAAGGTACTCTATCTTCTTATTCAGCTTAAATTTTGAACAGAAAACCCGAAGAGGTAGTCCCAATTTATACTCTTTCTTCTCAGATGCTTCCAATTTTTGAGTTTGTTTAGTTCTAAATAATAGTCCTGTTTTAGGTTCCTGTACTATTTAGAAACTTTCAGAGTAATGTGCAGAACTCTTTTTGCAAAAATGGCTTTAGTCCATTAATCATCATTTCAATGCAAAATGCTTGAAAAAGATCATAACAATGACAAAACTGAAATTTATCAGAAACAACATTTGAAGGGAATATATTAATCACAATTAACAAACATTGCTGGAATACAAAATGAATAAAAGGGGATAGGCGTCCCAGATATCGCAGTATGAGCTTCTCTGTACTAACTTCTTGAGGACTCCTTTTTGCCCAATATGTGTTTAGGGGATTTATAGTACTCTTGCAGATGCCCCAAAATGTAACATCTATCCTCCTTGTTAATTTAGGTATCATAAGACCATCGCATGCTCCACCTTTGATCAAAATTTGAATCGCCCTTTACGGGTTTTCAATTCAAAATCCCTTTGGTCTCAAAGTGCTCTTTGCGAGTTTTGACCCTGGCCTCTCCTTTTTTTTTTAGGCGAAGTATTTCTTAACCGAATCTGAATTCACGGGATTGGGTAAGGTCTTGCCATCCATTTCAGCCAATATCAATGCTTCGCCAGAAAAGGCTTTCTTCATCACATAAGGCCCTTCCCTATTCGACATCTATTTTCCTCTGAAGTCCTTTTGTATGGGCAGGATCTTTTTTAGTACTAGGTCTCCCTCGTGGAACTCTCTGGGACGAACCTTTTTGTTGTAAGCTCACATAATTCACTTTTGGTACATCTGACCATGGCGAATAGCCCATAGCCTATTTTCTTCAATCAAATTCAACTGATCGTATCGGGATTGGATCCATTCTACTTTTCATCCAACTTTACTTCTGAAAAAACTCTGAGGGAAGGAATCTCGACCTCGATAGGTAAAACTGCCTCCATTCCATAAACTAATGAGAAAGGCGTCGCCCCAGTAGAAGTTCTGATAGACGTTCGATAAGCATAGAGGGCGAATGGTAGCTTCTCATGCCAATCTTTATAAGTTTTTGTCATCTTTCCTACAATCTTCTTGATGTTCTTATTGGCTGCTTCGACTGCACCGTTCATCTTCGGACGATACGGTGACGAGTTGTGGTGTCTGATCTTGAACTGACTGCAGACATCTACTATCGTGCTGTTGTTCAAATTCAATGCGTTGTCAGATATGATCCTTTCCGGCATTCCATATCGACAGATGATTTCTTTTTTTAGGAACTTGCTAACTGCTGATTTAGTGACATTGGCATATGAAGCGGCCTCCACCCATTTGGTGAAATAATCAATGACCACAAAGATGAAACAATGCCCATTTGAAGCTTTTGGCGAAATTGGCCCAATTACTTCCATGCCCCACATCGAGAAAGGCCATGGCGAAGTCATGACATGCAGAGGTGAGGGAGGTACATTAATCTTGTCTCTATAGATTTGGCACTTATGACATCTTTTGGCGTAGTTAATATAGTCTCCTTCCATGGTGGACCAATAATAACCGAACCTCATAATTTGCCTGGCCATTGTAAAACCATTAGCATGTGTCCCACAGACGCCCTTATGGACTTCTTCCAAGATTTTCTTAGCCTCAATAGCATCTACACATCTCAACAGTACCTGATCCTTCCTTCTTTTGTCTAGGATCTCCCCGTCTAAGACATAGTCATGGGCCAATCTTCTCAAAGTTATTTTGTCATTCTCAGTAGCTTGATTGGGGTACCCACGATTCTTCATATATCGCAGGATATCGTGGTACCAAGGGTGATAATCAATTTCTTCTTCTTCTTCGAGGTTGTAACAATTAGCCGGAGCTTCATAAACGCTCATTTGGATTGGTTTCACATCCTCTTGCTTGTTCACCTTGATCATAGAGGCTAAAGTTGCTAGGGCGTCAGCCATCTGATTTTCTTCTCGCGGGAGGTAGTAGAAGACAATATCATCAAACTCTTTAATTAACTCAAGGATCAGCCTTCGGTAATTGATCAATTTGGGGTCTCTTGTCTCCCATTCACCTTTGAGTTGATAAATCACTAGGGCAGAATCTCCGTATACTTCTAACACCTTGATTTTACGCTCTATGGCTGCGCGAATTCCCATGATGCATGCTTCGTACTCTACCATATTATTCGTACAGTCAAAACCCAATTTACTAGTGAATGGATAATGATCTCTGCTCGGGGATACCAGGACTGCCCCGATTCCGTTACCCACGGCATTTGATGCTCCGTGAAAGTTTAGCTTCCAAGGATGACCTTCTTGAGGGTCTTCTTCAGTGGTTGCTATGTAAATTAGATCTTCATTTGGGAAGTCAAAGTTTAGAGGCTCGTAGTCCTCTAGGGCTCTGCTGGCTAGAAAATCTGCTATCGCACTCCCTTTTACGGCTTTCTGGTTCACATAGACTATATCAAATTCAGAAAGTAGAATTTGCCATCGGGCCATTCTCCTGTTCAAGGCGGTTGACTCCATCAAGTACTTCAAAGGGTCTATTCTAGAGATTAGCCAAGTTGTGTGGTACAATATGTATTGTCTCAGTCTTCGGGTTGTCCAGATTAAGGCACAACACAACTTTTCAATGAACGAGTATCTCGTCTCGCACTCAGTGAACATTTTACTGAGGTAATATATCGCTCTTTCTTTCTTTCCCGATTCATCGTGTTGGCCAAGCACGCATCCCATAGAATTTTCAAATACCGTCAAATACAGTATCAGTGGCTTATCTGGACTAGGTGGTGTCAACATTGGGGCATTAGACAAATATTGCTTAACTTTGTCGAAAGTCTTCTGGCATTCCTCGTCCCAAACACCAGGGTTGTGTTTCTTAAAGAGACGGAATATGGGGTCACATTTCTCGGTTAGTTGTGAAATAAACCGAGCGATGTAATTTAGTCTTCCTAGGAATCCCCGAACTTCCTTCTGAGTACGTGGTGAAGGTAACTCTTGTATGGCTTTGACTTTATCTGGGTCAATCTCAATCCCTTTTTCACTGACCACGAATCCTAGCAGTTTTCCTGACCTGGCTCCGAAGGTACATTTTGCGGGATTGAGTTTCAACTGGAATTTCCTCAACCTCAAAAATAATTTCCTCAAGACTTGCACATGCTCTTCTTCAGTCCGAGATTTGGCGATCATGTCATCGACGTAGACTTCAATTTCTTGATGGATCATATCATGGAACAGGGTTACCATGGCTCTCTAATATGTTGCTCCCGCATTTTTCAATCCGAACGGCATCACCTTATAGCAAAAGGTTCCCCACATGGTCACAAATGTGGTTTTATTCATGTCTTCAGGATGCATCTTGATCTGATTGTACCCTGAGAAACCATCTATGAAGGAGAAGAGTGAGTAACCTGCAGTGTTATCCATTAAGGTGTCAATATGAGGCAACGGGAAATTATCCTTCAGGCTGGCTTTGTTCAAGTCTCTGTAGTCTACACACATCCTTACTTTTCCATCTTTTTTAGGGACGGGGATGATGTTGGCTACCCATTCCGAGTACTTAACTACTTGTAAGAAACCAGCATCAAATTGCTTCTTGACCTCTTCTTTTATTTTCAACAATACATCGGGCCGCATCCTCCGAAGCTTTTGCTGAACTGGCTTGCATTCTTCTTTGATAGGGAGCTTGTGTACCACGATATCAGTACTTAGCCCAGGCATATCTTGATATGACCATGCGAAGACATCCTTGAACTCTTAGAGTAACTCAATAAGGTCCCGCTTTGTCTCCGTGGTAATACAGGCCCCAATCTTTACTTCTTTCTTTTCTAGTTCATCTCCTAAGTTCACGACTTCTACGGTCTCTTTGTGGGGTAGAATCTGTTTCTCCTTGTGCTCCACCATCCTTAACAAATCAGGGGATAAGTTACAATCTCCGTCATCCTCAAAGTCCTGAGATCCCTCTAGACACATATCCCACTCAAAAGGAGACTCTGAATTAGTAGCAACGTCACTCACATCATTGATATCTGGAGACCTGTTGTAGGTGCGAAGGAAGATATAAAGAATAAGAGAATCTAAGAATAATGATATGTATGGTATGATCATGAATGAAAGCATAAAAGAATATTTGCACGGAATAAGGTAAAAGGATGCATTTCATTGAAGTAACGATTTTGAACATAAGCCTATTTCACAAAAGAACACTTGTTACTCCTAGGACTAGAGCAATAAGTGTGTTTTGGACATTACTCTGAGTTAGTTCTAAAGACTACAGGAATCTCTTCCACAGTCCAATTATTCAAAACGCTTCCCGGCTCATATGGGCGAATGCCCGACAAATTCTCTACCCCAGTTCCTTCTTCATATGTGGCGTTGATGTCCAAACTCTCCATCAATCCTTCCACAATTTCTTTTCCGGACATCTTTCGCTCGGAGTGAATGACCCCTCCAGATACAAAAGTTTTTGATATATGGGGGAAGATCATTGGTTCCTATTCGATTTCTCCCCCGCTCAATCGCACTCTCCTTCTTTCTTTGTCTCATGTCTGGCTTAAACCCTAACCCAAAACAGTCTTGTTTGTCCTTCATCATTGGTACATTAATCCTTCCCTGGAGGTATCTCCCGAGTCCTCTTTCGGGTAGGGCCCCTTTTCCAACAGTTAGTCGTAGTCCCATTCTTGTAGTCTCAGATAACCTGGGCATTGGAATCTTATTTCCTTCGGTGACGACGTTCACAAACTCCAAAGATCAAAAAGAGCACTCGATTGCTTCATCATTTGCCTCCAGATATGGGGCGTTACTGGTTATTGTCGCGATGATGTCCTCTTCAGTATTAATCATTACTAACCGACCTTCAGTCACTAATTTTAACTTTTAGTGCAGCGATGAAAGGACTGCCCCTGCCGAGTGTATCTATGGCCTCCCCAATAGGTAATTATACGAAGGCTTAATGTCCATGACCAAGAAATCTACCTCGTACGTGCTCGGCCCGATTAAGAGGGGTATTTCAATTCTCCCCATTACCTTCCTTTCCGTGCCATCAAATGTTCTCACTATATTTTGGCATGTCTTCATATGGGAACTATCCCCTGGCAACCTACTCAGCGTAGATAGGGGTAGGACATTCAGTGCAGACCCATTGTCAATCAATACCCTCGGTAATGTGTACCCTTTACAGTGAGTCGTGATGTACAAATCTTTAGTTGATCCTCGGCCCCCTGGTGGCGTCATTGAAGAATATGAAGTTGTCGGCACTTATATTGTTGACTAAGCGGTCCAGTTTGTTTACAGAGATATCGTTAGAAACATAAGTTTCATTCAGCACCTTCATCAATGCATCGCGATGGGTTTCGGAGCTTAAGAGTAAGGCCAGTACCGATATACGAGCTGGCTGTTTGTGCAACTGTTCTACGACACTACATTCACTGTGCTTTAGAAATTTTAAGAATTCCTTTGCTTCTTTTTTAGTCACTTATTCATTAACGGTTGGTTCAGGTCCCGCCGGCTTCTCTTTCTTTTGCTCAATTGCCAATGATTTTCTTTTAACCTACTCAGCTTTTGTATTTGGGGTATAATGCCTTCCACTACGAGTATAAAAACCCTCCTCTTGAACTTCTTTTGATGCATTAATCAGGGTCTCCTCTCCCGGGAATGTCACATTGCAGCTATAGTTCCACGGTACCCTTTTGCTATCCTTGTAAGGGAAAGTAACGGGCTTCTGGATTACGACCTTTGGCGCAACTTGTGCCCCGACTTCATTCATTCTTGTACGTGATATGATAACCACTGGGTGGTTGGCTTTGTAAACATCCTTCATCGACCCCTCTTCGGAGGCACACACATCTGCTTCTTCCGGGCTCCTGACATATTCGAAGAATTCCAACTCCTTATTATCCATCAATCCTTGTAACAAAGCCCTGAATTCACTGCATTTTTTAATCTCGTAATCCTCTTGACCATGGAACTCGCAATAATTCTTTACTTCTCGAGGTCTGACCCTTGAATTCTGTGCTATCAACCCTCTTTCCACCATTTTCTTCCATACTTTTTTTCAACGGGGTATTCACTTCGGCAACATTCGTCTTAATTTCTTTCCCTGAACTCTCGGTTACCGCATTTATTCCCTTATCCCCATGGTTAGGTAATGGATTCTCTGTACTGGATGTATCATCAAATTTCACAATCCCCATATTTTTAAGTCTTTCAACCAATTTCTTGAAAGTGGTGCAGTTTTCTATTGAGTGTCTTGTGGCTCCCGCATGGTATTCGCATCGGGCATTTACGTCATACCATTTGGGGTATGGAGGTTGCATTGGCTTTAGATAGAAGGGAGACACAGCATGTGCATCAAATAAACTTTAGTATAACTCCTTGTACGTCATTGGAATTGGCGTAAATTGGAGTTTCTCCCTATTTTGTTTTGTGTTGGGCTCTTGTCTGGGTGGGCCCTGCTGTCCAGTAGTTGTCGACCTTGGTTGGCTTACGGTGAACGATTTCGAATATGAGCTCACATTATTCACCTCGTGCTCTTTCTTTCTCGGCGCTGACCTCTTAGCGTTTTCCCCAGCCTCTATTTTCCCACATCTTATGGCATTTTCTATCATTTCTCCAGACATTATTATGTTCGAAAAACTCTTGGTTGCGCTACCCAGCATGTGGTTAATGAAAGGTGCCTTCAGGGTATTGATGAAGAGCATAGTGGTTTCCTTTTCCAACAGAGGGGGTTGGACTTGTGTGGCCACTTCTCTCCATCGCTGGGCGTACTGCCTAAAGCTCTCATTATGTTTTTTTTCCATATTCTGTAAAGTGATTCTATCAGGGGCTATGTGTGCCACATGACCGTACTGCTTCATGAAGGCTTGTGCTAAATCTTTCCATGAACTGATCTGGGCGCGACTCAGTTGGTTGTACCATCTAGAAGCGGCCCCAACCAGACTTTCTTGGAAGCAGTGAATTAATAGTTGGTCATTATTGACATGACCTGCCATTCTTCCGCAAAATATAGTGATGTGAGCTTGGGACGACTAGTCCGTTGTATTTCTCAAATTTCGAGCTTTGAACTTGGGAGGAGTACGTGTCCGAACCAAACTTAATTCCTTAGCGTTGATTCCACCACGATAGTCGGTGCTTTCCATTTCTTTAAATTTTTCTTCCAACCATCTACACCTTTCTTCAAGCTCTCTCGGGAGTTCTACCCTGGTCTTTTCTGCTTCTGTTACTTCATCGAGATTGAGGACCACAGGGTTGGTCGGGTTATCCCCCGGATTAGAGCCCGAGCCGGCCTGATAATTCATCGGTGCCGAAAAACTAGCCTAAAATGGTTAGGGCCTAATTGTGATCGATGACCTTCTTTGGTACATGTCAGGTTGTGTCTGAACGTCCGCTAGGGCAAAACCCGGAGGGTAGGTAGGATATTCATTATCTTCTCCCACATTGATCAAAGGGCTTTTCCCTTTTTCTAATCCGCCAGCCAGTAGACGAGTTAATTGGTCCATCATGCTTTTCTGGGACTCCAACATATGGTCCCTCATATCTTGCTGGATTTTGGCAAGCTGTTCTTGCATACGTGCTTGTAATTGATCCTGCATCTATTTTTGCATTTGTTTCAATCTCTTTAACCTTTGGTCCATTGCTCTTGTTTTTCCCCTTGTACTGTAACGATGTTCTAAGGTAACTGCCATGATTTTTAGGGTTTCTTGTGAGTTTTAGTGTGTATGATGCAATGCTGATGCATGAATGCAATGAATGCGATGAATGCAAAAAAGTGTTGATTCCAATTCGATTTCATTAAAGTAACTTTTCTAGAAAACAAGTTTCTTTACATAAAATAGATTACATATAAAGCTTGGCCCTGATACTTAAGGCCTTGACCTACTTAAGAAGCCAAGCTAGCTCTCGGCCTCGGTCCGACTCTGACTCATATTTTAAACTCAGCACATCGGCTTGTACTACTAATGTTTGCAAGTGATCAGCCACTTCTCGCACTTGAGTCAAAGCTTCGCCCACGACGTAGTCCCTGCTCCTGACTTGGTCTTGAGATTGATGAAGTTGCTCCTTCCATCGCTCGTTATTTACTTCAAGGAGTTCAATCTGAAGTTCACGATTTTGCAGTGCTGTTTTGAGTTCTTCTATATTCTTCTTTAATTCTTCGATTCTGTTCTGACTAGCTTTCAACTCGACTACGGAGTCACGCGAACGATACTGATACAAGGACCTCTCTAACTCTGATACCCCAATCTTTAACCCCTCTTTCTCGTTCTGGCTTTCCACCAAACTTCTTTTCAGAGCACCTTCTCGAGCTTGAGCATCGCGAAATTTGTCTTCCCACTGGTTGGCTTTGCTTTGTTCTTCTTTAACTTCATGTCGCCACTGTTCGGATGTTTTTCTTAACCCAGCGGTTCTCATTGATCTACGCAGCTTCTTATAGTCCGTTTTCAAGCTATCCAAGTCCTTTCCAGCCTTATTTTTCCCTTTTCTGAGTTTTTCAGCTTCTAGTTTCTGGACATCGATATCTAACCCTAACTGCATCTTCTCTTCCTCCAACTGCTCGACCCTTTTTTTTAGCTCCAGACTCTTTCTCTCGAAATCTTGCCTGATGATTTCTAGCTCAGAGGGGATTACTTTCAAGTGCTTTTCTATCGATTGAGGATTCCCTTGATCTAATGTAGGGATGTTGTCGTTAATCCTCTGATTCCACCATCGGTCGTACTCAGGAGTAGTCATGGGATTGGCAGCAAACTTTTTCATTCTACAAGTCTGGTTCCAGGCATTCGATATCTCGCAAACTTTCTTTTTGTAATTATTCCCTGTGAACACGAACTCGCATTGGGCTAACCCGTATGTTGGTGGTGTAAACTGTCTGGATCTGTACTGTCGCAATGCCAGCAGAGGAGTATACCCGACGGCTCCCCATACTCCTAACAAAAGAACCCAATCGAAGTCTCCGTATCAGTATAATATTTCATCAGGAACCATCCACGGGGCTCTTCATTCAACATCTTCTTTTCGTAAATTTTGGAGAACCGTCATTTAATTTTCTTCTGTAACATTATCTCGCCTCGATGTTGCCACTAACTCTTTCAGTAGAGAGTAATTTTCAGAGAAGATACGATACGAAACATTTTCCACTTTCTAAAAATGGCTGTGGAACCAAGATAGCAAGAGTTGTGCACATCCAATAAATCTCCCTTCACCTGCTCTTCTACAAGCATTCAATTATCTGAAAGTTTCGGCCAAGATTGCGGGTACAGGTGTGGTTCCTTTACCAAGCCTGTCAAAAAGGTCGGCAACAGCCTCGTCTACATGCCCCAAAGCATTGGGGAAAATGACCAGTCCATAAATGCTCAAGGCGAAGACATCTACCCTTTTCTTCACGTCGGGGTGCGCTAAGATTAGATCCCTCAGGTTCCTCCAAGGAATGCATTTACAATCTCTTTTTTGTTTGATCTGGGTTGTCACCCACTGTTCGCTCATCCCTGTGATGTTCATCAGCTTTTTTGAAAAAGCTGGGACGTTAGCAGGTTTGGAATAAATTCTGTCAACCTGAATCTTTGGGCAATGGAGCAAGGTCGTGTATTCTTCTATAGTAGGTACCAAATCTACTTTCCCGACAGTGAAGCAACTGTAAGCAAAATTCTAATATTGGGCAAGGGCTCGAAACATGTGTTCATCTACCTTGACATCGAGCAGATAAGGTAAATCACCGTAATGACAATAGAATAGCTGTTTGACCTCGTCATCCCACTGTCCCCAAATTTCTTTCATCTCTTGGAGATTATTCTGAGTTACGCTGATCCGAGTAAAGTTTCATAACTCTGACACGTACCCCCCGATAAGACTGTCACCTTTCTCTTGTTGTGTTGTCTTAGCCCATATCCGGACAGCCGCGTTGTCTTCTACTTTATCAAAAAACCCCTTTTCCATGATAAGCTATCTATTTAGGAACCGAATGCGAATCAACACCTTTTATGATGAAAATGCCATGCAAATACAATCAAAGTAAAACAAAGCAAGTCAATAATTTATACACAGTTCAAAGCAAACAAAGAATAATAAATATAGCACTTGCTCAGGTAACCACTAGGGTTTCGGAGTGGCTCTACCTAGGGTGGGTTCTTAAGGCTCGCTACATGGGGCTTGGTTCTAGAGTAAGGGTACCTGAACCAGTAGATCCCTCGATCTTCACCCATTATAGGCTCATACAGACCGAGTTCAATTCAGAGGAATACATTTTCCTATGGCTGCACGGAGATGAAAATCTCACGAAGACATAGGTACGGATGTATCCCAAAAGCGATCCACTATCCTGCACGGAGGTGAAAACCTCACGAAGGAGTAGTTTCTCACTCCCACTTAAAGAGGTGTGACCACAGTGGTCATGAAATGCAATGTACGAGGATATATGCATAAAAACTCGAAGCGATTAAAGAAAATAGGAATAAAATGATGAAAACCGCAAGAAAAACGGGTGAAATGCAATGAAAGGATCGTATATCAAAATCAAATTTTCAATTTTCGAAAAAAGACAAAGTTAATCAACTTGTGGATTGACTCCCTTATTTTTTCCCCAGTAGAGTCGCCAAGCTGTCGTAACCATTTTTTTGAAAAACGGGAATCGACTTAGATTTCGAAAATGAAAGAACGGGAGTCGCCACCAATCTTTTTGATGAGGTGTGATCGGATCACCTTAAATTAATCATTTTAATAAAAGTTAAGATTTACTAAAATGATAATTTTTGGTCTACGAAAATCAGAAAATGAGTCCGGGAATCGGTTACGCATGAGGAAGGATTAGCACCCTCGATACGCCCAAAATTGGTACCTAGTTGATTAATTAGTGTCTTGGTGTCGAAGATTGAAAACTTGGAAGACTTTTGAAATACGATCCCTCTTTGTAAAGAAAATGCTCAAATATTAAAGACCTTCTCGTCTCAAAATATGAAATGTCACATCCAGTGAGTTAGGACACAACATCTTGAATTTTTGAGAGGGAGCTTGCCTTTTATAAAATCTGTGTATTTTATTAAAAGGGTATCCGATTATTTAGAGTAAACGAGAGAAATCGAAACCCAGTAAGTTAGGGCACGTTTTCTCGAATTCTCAAACACCGAATATTGCCTTTATTTCAAAATAAATTCTTATTTCGAGGACAAAATGTCATACCCGGTAAGTTAGGGCACAACACTTCGCATCTTCGAGAATAAGCATTTTTCAAAACTCGTATAGCGATTTAAAAGAGTATTCCGTTATTTAGGTTAAATGAGAAAAATCGAAACCCAGTAAGTTAGGGCACGATTGTCTCAAATTACCAAATACGAAACATCACTTTTATGAAAGAATTATTTTAAGGTATCGAGTAAAAGTAATATATATATATATATATATATATAATGTTATTTATTGTAAAACATAAAACCAAATCGTGGTGCTAATACACAATAATAAGTGCGACAGTATCAATAACAATGATATAAGTGATTATAAAAGGATGAAAGCAAGGCTAGCAATATAAAAATATAAAACACAAGCATAAGGCAAATGAAATAATCGAATAAAAATAAATAAAGCATGACAAAATAAAATGGCAATGATGACGAAAACGATAACAAAAATAATAATAGCATAAAACGATAATAATATATATGGTATTAGAATATATACGTGATAATAGAAATAAAAGTATATATAATATTAAAAATATATGTACGGATACATATGTAAAATAAGTACATAATAGTTGTAAAAATATATATAATAAAATATATGAATAATATGATATTTACAATATATATACATAATATATATGATATGTATGATATAACATTAATGTACATGTGCATAATATGGAGTATATATATATATATATATATATATATATATATATATATTAAAAGGATGCATATATGATATACAAACAAAACAATAATACCAAAAATTAATAATAATATAAATGTATACGTATATATAGAGGTTAAAATATAAAACATATATTGATATTATTAGTAAATATGATAGAGGTAAAAGTAGATAAAAAATGTATATAATATGGTATTAATATGTGTATAATATAGTATTTAAATGTATATACATAATGTGTACATGAAATGGGGTAAACACATATAATTAATAATACTAGCTATATATATACATACTGTATGTGAAAAATATATATATATATATATAATGCTTAAAAGAAAAAAAACATGTAATAATACTAATACATATATGCGTAGTACAATGTATATATACATTAAATGAATACATATATAATATACAAGTATATTAATGCGGCAATAATATTAAGCTTTATAACATATGAATATAAACATTAAATAAAAGTGAGATGTTTAATAAATAAAAATATAACATTAATACAGTATGATATTATGATTAATATTACAAGTAAATGAGAAATATCAGGAAAAAGGACGAAATTGGGTTAAAAACGGAATTTTAGGGGGAAATTTTGAAATCATCGAAGGGGAAAGGATTGATTCGAAAGCGCGAGCAAATAGGAGGGACCGAAGGAGTAAATAGTCCCATTTTACCAAACGACGCCTTTCGGATGTTCCTCCTTCAGACAGTCAGGGGATCAAATTAAAATAGAATTAAAATTACGGGGCCAAATTTAAAAACGTGAAAAGACTTGATTAAAACCAATGAAATTGCAGAGGGACTGCATGCGCAAATGTCCCAATCGCAAGAAAACACGCGGATCCTGGAAGCGGGTCGGGTCAGTGCGCGGGTTGAAGCTCGGAACGGCGCCGTTTTGTATTATGAGGGCTTAAGTGAAACGGTGCCGTTTCACTAAGGCTATTTAAGCCATTTCTTAAAAAAAAATTCATTTCTTTCTCACTTCAGAAAAAAAAGAAATGGGGCTTTGAAATTCTCTCCCCCTCTCAGTCTCCGACCTGGCTCCAGTCGCCGGACCACCGTCGCCACCGTCGCGCCGGCCACAGTACACGGTGGCCGGAGATCATTAAAAGGTATATTTTTTTCTTCTTTTTTTTTTAAAAAAAATTCGCATCTAGTATATCTAAGTATATATATATATATATATTACTATTGATAGGATAGATTCGGTTGTGGAAAAAACAACAAAAGGAAAAAAAAGAGGGTCACCTTAGATCTACTGCTTCTATTTCTGATGACTTTGAGTTTGTTTTGATTTGGATACCAATAGAGTTGCTGTTTTTCTCTTAAAAGATCCAATGTTTCTTTCTTGTATATATTAAGGATTGCCCGAGAGTAACAATGGTTTTCTGCTCGGTCTTTTATAGCTATTACATTTTTCTATTTTTGCTTAATATCTGTCTATTCCTTCACTTAATGCTTGCAGGTGCAGGGGCGGTGGAGCAGAGGCCACTTGCTGTCGACGTGACTGGGGCGGTGGGATAGGTGATTTAGGCTAGAGGGTCCTAGGTGACGCTAAGTGGGATTATCGTTTTCTTTTTCTGATTTTCTTTGGGTTGGGTTAGTGTTTTGGGCTAAAGTTTTGGGCTAAGGGTTTTGGGTTTGTATTGGGTTTTAATTGGATAGTTGGATTATGTTTGTTTGGGCCTAAAATTGGGCTTGTACACCTCTAATAATTAAAGATATTGTTTTTCAGTAGAGGTTTTCTATTATTTAGTTGATATATATACTTTTATTCTTTATGGTCACAAAATCCTTTACCCCATTTTGGCTCATGTCTAATTCTTTTAAGATGCTCAAAACATCTAATAATTCTGTGAAAATTTATTAATAAAATTTAAAATTAAATCACATAGAATAAATATAATAATTCAACAAGTAATTTATTTCGTTTAAAGAAATAATAAATGTAACATTTAATAAAATTATGCGTTCATATAGCTATATCAACCATAAACATTAAATATTGGATTACATTTTTTAAAGGTATCTCTTCACTTCTGTGTCAAGTCAGGTGGTGGGATTTTTAAACTACAGCATTTGGTCAATAAGCTAACCATAGTTATTTAATTAAAAAATTACAATTTAGTTATTAACGTTTTTGAAATTTTCTTTTTTCGCCATTCGGTTATGACATTTTTTGTTGGCATAATAATAATTTTAATCCATTTTATACTTTCTATTAATTTAGCCTGATTATATATAAAATGATAAAAAATTAAAAGTCTTTTTAAAAAGTTAGAAAATTCTAAAACTTAAAATTAAATAAAATAGATAAAACGAGATAAATTTATTTTAAAACAATCTCAAGTTTCTCTATGTAGCATTTGCATAGAAGTATTCAATACACATTCTTTTAACAAATAGGGGAAAATAAAAATATTAAGTTGTTATAAATAAATGTGAATGTCCATATTCTAACCCCCCTCATTTATGAGGTAAAACCTCCCATTCATTATGCAATGTTTAATATATGCGTTAATGAAGCACTTAACTAAGCTTCATTTATGGTATTGCATTGAATGTTAATTACTTATAAATTATAAATAGAATCCTTACCAGAGTGAAAAAAAAAAACGAGAAAAATTTTCTTGTGTTTTCATCCACTTTTATTTATTGTTTTATTAATTTTTCTATAACACATTATCAGCACGAGCTTCTACGAGTTCATAGTGAAGTTCACATCATTTCGACTTTATATAATTTGCCCGTATAACTCCCGTTAAACTATACTTTTATTTTATTTTCTAGATGAAATATTTACTTTGGGTAACATTTGCACATTTATTTTTACAACGAAAATCTAATAATGATAATTATATATACATATTTTTTTTATTAAAAGAAATTTCAATTAATTTAATTTGTGTTAAGTTATTATTATGACTATTTCCTTTATGCCAATATTTGACATACATATTATTATTTAGCAAATTTGGTATATATAATTGAATATTTTACGATTGAGAATACTTATTATTTTACTAATATTTTTTTATTTTGATTCAAGTGATTATAATGTCAATTTTTACCAAACTTGAATTTGCGGCCTTAGACATCTCAGGCAAGAATTATTTGTCATGGGTGTTTGATGCTGAAATTCACCTAGATGCTAAAGGTCTAGGAAATACTATATTAGCATATAAAGAAGCATCTAATCAAGACAAGACAAAAGCAATGATTTTCATCCGTCATTATTTGCATGAAGGATTAAAAGTGGAATATCTCTCTGTGAAAGACCTTCTTGAGTTGTGGAAAAATTTGAAAGAACGATTTGACTATCAGAAAATTATGATACTCCCTAAAGCTTGTTATGATTGGATGCACTTACGGTTGCAAGATTTTAAGACTGTAAGTGAATACAATTCAGAACTTTTCAAAATTAGTTATCAACTTTTCAACCTTTCATGCTACTAATGAGCTCTTGCAGTAGCAATACCGTGAAAAATGTTTAAAAGGTATTCTGAATTGATTTCATGCCTTTTGCTGGCTGAACAAAATAATGAGCTGTTGATGAAAAGTCATGGAATTCGTCCCACTGGTTTTGTACCATTCCCTGAAGTGAATGTATTAGTAAACAATAATTATGAAAATAGAAAATATAGAGGTCACGGCCGTGGTCGTGGACATAGTGGGGGACACGGTCGAGGACGTATTAGTAATCATTATCATGGTGGTCATAACAATGATACTTCTAACCACCAGAAAGAGAATAACAATGAAAGACAAGAAAGAAGTGGTCAAAATAATCCTTCAAAGATTATTGAGAATATATGCTACCGATGTGGTATGAAGGGGCATTGGTCACGTACCTATCGTATGTCTGAGCATTTAGTGAAACTTTATCAAGAATCCATTAAAAAGAAAGGAAAGCATATGGAGACAAATTTTATATCCCAAAATGATGAAATAGAGGCAAAAGATGAAGATATTCACTATAATACTAAAACTGACCATGCCTACGAGGGTGATAAATTTAATGACCTTAATAATATAACTCACCTAGATGTAGTAGATTTCTTTGAGAATCATTAGAAAAATTTATGTTATTTTGACATTTTTATGTCTGTTTTAAGTATATTTTATTTTCTTGCATAAAGAATAATTTATATATTTAATAAATATTTGCAATATTTCTCATATTATATTTTATTTGTTTTTATGAAGAATATGAATATTCAACAAAATTTCAATGGACCCAAAATCAATGGAGACATGTGTCTTGCAGATAGTGCTACAATACATACGATACTCAAAGATAAAAAATATTTTTCTCATTTGGCAATGAGTATTGCCCATGTTAATACAATATCGGGTAGTTCCAAACTTATTGAAGGCTCTGAAAGAGCTATTATATTATTACCTAAAGGTATAAATTTGTCATTGATGATGCTTTATATTCCACTAAGCCTCAAAGAAATTTATTGAGTTTTAAAGATGTTCATCTTAATGGATATCATATTGAGACTATGAATGAGAAAATTTTTGAATATCTATATATTACAAATGTTGAATGTGGAAAAAAATATGTTTTGGAGAGGCTACCTGCTTTTTCATCAGGTTTATATTATACACATATTAGTGCAATTGAGTCACATGTTACTACAAACCAGAAGTTTGTAGAACCACATACTTTTACTATTTGGCATGACTGATTAGGCCATCCCGGATCTATTATGATGCGAAGAATCATCGAGAATTCAATTGGACACCCATTAAAAAACCAAAAGATTCTTGAATTCAAGGATTTATCTTATTTCGATTGTTTTCAAGGAAAATTGATTATTAGACTATCACCAGCTAAAATTGGGATTGAATCTCCCACATTTCTGGAACGTATTTAAGGTGATATATGTGGGCCCATTCATCCACCATGTGGACCATTCAGATATTTTATGGTATTAATAGATGCATCTAGTAAGTGGTCACATGTGTGTTTATTATCGACTCGCAACCTGGCGTTTACGAGACTACTTGCTCAAATAATTCGATTAAGAGCACAATTTCCAGATTATGCAATCAAAACTATTCGTCTTGATAATGCTAGTGAGTTTACATCTCAAGCTTTTAATGATTATTGTATGTCAATTGGGATAAAAGTTGAACATCCTGTAGCTCATGTTCATACACAAAATGTTTTAGCTGAATTGTTTATCAAATGCCTCCAACTAATAGCTCGACCATTGCTCATGAGAACAAAACTCCTTATTACAGCTTGGGGATATGCTATTTTGCATGCAACAACACTTGTGCACTTAAGGCCGACAAGTTATAATAAGTACTCCCCATTTCAATTGGCTTTTGGTCAATAGCCAAATATTTCCCATCTTAGAATTTTTGGATGTGCAGTATATGTTCCAATTGCTCCATCACAACGCACAAAGATGGGTCCTCAAAGGAGGTTAGGAATATATATTGGTTATGAATCTCCTTCTATAATTAAATATGTTAAACCATTAACTGGAGATTTATTTACTGCATGACTAATTGATTGTCATTTTGATGAAACAACATTCCCAACATTAGGGGAAGGGAAAATACAACTGGTAAAAGAAATTACATGGAATGGATCATCATTATCTCAATTAGATCCTCGTACAAGTCATTGTGAACAAGAAGTTCAAAGGACTACACATTTGCAAAACATTGCAAATCAACTGCCAGATTCATTTACTGACCTAAAGAGAATTACAAAATCTCACTTACCAGCTGAAAATGCTCGAATACGAATTGATATCCCAATAAGGCAACGCCTGAAGCGTGGAAGGCCAATCGGTTCCAAAGATAAAAATCCTTGTAAAAGGAAAAGAGCAATTATTTAAGATGGTAATATTGTGGAGGCAAGTGCCCTAGAAGAGGCCAAAGATATAACTAATCAAAAAACCCCAGAAGAGGTTTAGGTACCTGAAAATGGTGATAACGAAGAAATCTCAATAAGTTATGTTACTTCAGGAAAAAGATGGAACCGAAAAAATATAGTTACCGACAACAATTTTGCTTATAATGTTGCTATTGAAATAGCAAAAGAAAATAAGGATCCTGAGCCTAAATCTATTAAGGAATGTAGAAATAGAAAAGGTTAGTCAAAATGGAAAGACGCAATTCAAGCAGAATTAAATTCACTTTCTAAACGTGAGGTTTTTGGACTTATAGTCCAAACCCCTAAATATGTAAAGCCGGTAGGATATAAATGGATATTTGTATGAAAACAAAATGAGAAAAATGAAGTCGTAACATATAAAACACGACTTGTAGCATAAGGATTTTCGCAAAGATCTGGCATTGATTATGAAGAGACAGATTCTCCTGTGGTGGATGTAATCACGTTTAGATACCTTATTAGTCTGGCAGTATGTGAAAAACTTGACATGCGTCTAATGGATGTTGTTACAGCCTATTTGTATGGTACACTTGATAGTGAAATTTATATGAAAATCCCAGAAGGATTTAAATCCATAAAGGATATAGAGTTTCCTAGGAAAATTGCTCAATCAGATTAAAGAAAAGTTTATATGGATTAAAACAATCTGGACGTGTGTGGTACAATCGTCTTAGTGAGTATTTATTAAAAAAAAGTTATAAAAATGATCCAATCTGCCCATGTGTTTTTATAAAAAGGTTCGAATCAAAGTTTGTGATAATTGCTATTTATGTTGATGATCTAAATATTATTGGAACTCCTAAAGAGTTTCAAAATGCAGTAAATTATTTAAAGAAAGAATTTGAGATGAAAGATCTTGGAAAAACAAAATTTTGTCTTGGCCTGCAGATCGAGCATTTAAAAGATGTAATTCATGTCCATTAGTCAACTTATACGAAAAAGATCTTAAATAAATTTTATATAGATAAAGCACATCCATTGAGTACCCTGATGGTTGTACGATCGTTAGATGTGAATAAAGATTAATTTCGTCCTTATGAGAATGATGAAGAGTTTATTGGTCCTGAAGTACCATATCTAAGTGCCATAGGAGCATTGATGTATCTTGCAAACAACACAAGACCTGATATAGCTTTTGCTGTAAACTTGTTAGCAAGATTTAGTTATTCTCCAACACGTAGACATTGGAATGGAATTAAACATGTATTTAGATATCTTAGAGGGACCACTGATATGGGGTTATTTTATTCAAATGATTCAAAATCCCTACTAGTTGGTTATGCTGATACTGGATATTTATCGGATCCACATAAAGGTCGATCTCAAACGGGATATTATTTACATGTGGAGGTACTGCCATATCATGGCATTCAACAAAGAAAACATTAGCTGCTGCCTCTTCAAATCATGCTAAAATAATTGCAATGCATGAGGCAAGCCGAGAGTATGTTTGGCTAAGGTTATTGTAACACCCCTTACTCGTGTCCGACACTGGGATAGGATACGAGGCATTACTGGACTTAAACACAATCAATCATGCAAACCCGGCCATAAAATTTCATTCATATTTCGAAATATTCAATCATATGTACATAGTCCCTTATTTGGGTCTACGAAACTCAAATCATACTTTAGAAGGGGTTTGGGACTAAACCAAGAACCTCCGAAAGTTTTACATCACTTAGAAAATTTTTCATGTTTTGGAGAGTCACACGCTCGTGTGGGTAGGCCGTGTGGTCTCACATGCCCGTGTGGCTCTGGACACGCCCGTGTAACTCTCTATTTATGACGTCAGCAAACAAATAAGGGTCACACGGCCAAATCACACGCCCCGTGTGTTAGACCGTGTCTTCCACATGGTTGAGACACACGGCCGTGTCTTTGCCCGTGTGGCAAGCACATAGGCTATTTTCCAAGCCTTTTTGTCACCCTTTACATCCACACACAAACATGGATCCAGAAGCATTCAACATCCTCAATTATGATGCAGACATTTCATTTACTTATCAACATACATGTGTTACACATTCTCACATTAAATCAAGTGTAGACACACCATATCTTATTCATTTGGCTTTATCAAATACTTTACCACTTATACATTTATACCATAATTACCTTCATGTCTATTTAATTCCAACTTATCATCAAGCATAACCTTCTAGCCAAGTCATAACTTTAGATAGTGTCCACATTTCACATGCATAAAATAATATACTTGACTAAGACATTTTACACCAATTCCATATTCAATTTAATATTATTACTATTTCTCACTTTATACCATTGTACCATGGTTACCAAACTATCCATCAAACGTACATATTCAAGGCATTATCATTTTATTTCTACATTACACATTTAATTCATGGTCATGACCACCTCGATTGGTCATAAAACATGCATTCAACACACATGACATATTACCAACCATGCATGGCAAACAAGCATATTCACATCACAATTATTAGACACAACATGAATAGCTAGATTTACAAGTCGTAATCAATATAGGCCAATACATTTGGCCAAATTATAATAACACATGTTATAAAACTAGGTCCCTATAGATGCCACTTACTTGATATTTCTAACTTATGTATAAATACTCCAAAGGTATTGGCTTGATAGTGTGATGCTGCCTCCGATGATCTCTAATCCTGAGCCGACCTGAGAACACTAAGGAATGAAAAGGAGGGAGTAAACTTTACGCTTAGTAAACTCGCATGAAAAATGTAGCACCCCAAACCCGGCCCAGAAGTTATGGCCGGATCCGACATGCCACATCAAAAACGTTAAAAAAAAATTTCCATTCTAAGTCCAAAAAATCGTACTTGATGTTCAAAAGATTAATTCATTAAGGGTTAAAGTGAATGGAAGCTGTGCACCAAGTAGAAAACCGGAAAAGAGGTGGTGAGTCCATCGGACTGCTTAAGTACCAAGCTCCCTTCGGATCCAATCCTAGACATGCATACCACCATTGCCACCCTTAACGTCATGGATATTTCTAGGAAACCGATTTGATTAAGTCATTTTTAGGAAAAGTGATTAATTTTGGAAAATACTTTCATTGCGGAAGCTTTGCTTGTTGTCGTGTTGTTTTGAAATCAACTGTTATTTTTTAAAACGCGCCCTAAAGCTATCCAACTTCAACAGTTAAAATAAGTATTACCTATCTTAGTAATACATATTAAAACCATCAAAAATAATTGAGCGGCCTTATTACATTTAAAAACCCAAACCTCAACGTAAATAATAGGATGTCCAGTTCACCAGAAGAAAACCAAACTTTCAGAACGAGTGGCCACTTCGAATTCCCTCACAGCTCCAAGCCCACTATGGTTGGGGATTTCCTACGTGGATGAAAATAAAAGGGGTGAGTTTGGGGAAACTCAGTGTGTAAAATAACCCAACCATAGCCTATATCAGCTCATACCACAGAAATAGAATAAGTTGGCCTTAGCCCAGAACAGAATTCAGAATAAAGCCCATAGGCCCATAACAGAACAGAATAGATATTACATGTTTATCCAGAAACCTAACCATATCCAACCGTATACACCCCCGTACCAACCTTACACCGTGTGGGGAGACAACTCGACCCACCCAACCGCTACACACCACAGAATTTGCAGCATGGCTGCAGAATGAATAATGTGACAGAGCCACGGATCTGAGATAATCATGGCAGAGCCACCAGAATAGATATATGTGGCGAGCCACCAGATCGGATATTTGTGGCGAGCCACCAGATCGAATATTTGTGGCATAGCCACCGTAACGCTTCCTCCATAATATAACCCATGTCCCCATGCAATGATATATAATCATTGCATACATCATACGTAATCAAATCGTCATGCTTTTCGGTCAAAATTAACCCTAGGGGTATAACGGTAATTTTGCACCTAGGGGTATAATGATAATTTTCCATACATAGGGTATTATAGTAATTTAGCTACTTTTAGGGTTATCATGCATATCCTAATTATTTACGTACTATCGAACACTTACCGCAAGATACTTACGAATTGGGCCGTTGGCCCATGAACCCGATCTTTGGCCCATTAAGCCCAAATTATCAAAATGTACTGAAATCGCGTCATGAAGTTTATTACTTTAGATTACCAAATATACAAACCCAACTATCTTACGAGCATTCGCACACTCATAAATTCCCAAAATATTGACTTTTGGCATTTGACTTTTCGGCTTTTGCCAATCTAGTCTATGAGAGGTGTCGATTACACACCTGTTTGAGACGATATGCTGACGAGATCCACACACGAACCGCCTACAATTGGATTACTAACATGTTAATCTAACTATTCAAATACAAACTACGTATTAACCCCTTACAATATTCGACCAACCACACCTACAGATCATAGTAAGCTTATAAGAAATCAATAAGCAACTCATTAACAAATTTTTGTCAATGTTTACCACATAATCATAATTTCACTGCAAGCTGTCTTCCTGAGCAACAGTCACTAAATTATTTATAACTGGAGCTACGAAACTCCAAATCAAGTGTCGTTAATTTTCCCTGAAAATAGACTCATATATCTTTTATCCGTAAAATTTTCATAATTTTTGGTATGGCCAATCAATACCAGATTTTTCTTAAAGTTTCCCATGTTTCACTGTTTGACTAATCTGACCACTCTTCATTACGAATCAAATTTCTCATTGTACAGAATTCAAAATATGTTCTTGTTTATTCCATTTGAAACTAGACTCATTAAGCTTTAATTACATAATTTATTCAGCTTCTAATTCATCTCCCACAATTTATGGTGATTTTCCAAATTCACGTTACTGCTGCTGTCCCAAGCAGATTTATTACCAAATCACTCTTTCACACATACCTTGCATGCATGTTATTTAAACATGTATAACACCAATCAATCATCACATATCTATGATTTTACTTAAGTATAATCTCTATTTCATCATTTTAAAGCACAACATGTTAGCCGATTTTTCCCTTTAGCATCTAAGGCACATGCATGCTCATTTGTTTGGCTCAACTTCACCTATCTTCCATTTTTCATCAAAAGAACATGAAACAATAACCATTTCCTTCATTTTAATTCATGACTAAATGCTCACAAGACAACTAAAAATCAAAATATACTTCAAGAGTTAAGGTAGAATCAAGAAGAACTCATGAACCTCAAAATAGAAGCAAGGTACCAAGAACTTACCTTCAATTTTCCTCCTCCTAATGACCGAATACTCAAAAGCTTTCTCCTCTCCTTTCTCTTCTCTAACTTTCAGCTATGATGAACAAAGATGGACAAAACTTTGTTCTTTTCACCCCTTTTTCTTTTAATAAAACTTCATATTTCATCCATTTAATTCTTTAATACAAAAGACATGAAATTCTTATCATGAAACATTTACCTAACCCATTATCATGAAACATTTACCTAACTCATTATCATGGAACATTTACCTAACCTATTATCATTGAACATTTACCTAACCTATTATCAATTTGTACCATAAATTATAGATATCAAGTGTACATTTTGTCTACAACAACATGATGGCTGGCCACTTCATGTAAAATGGGAGGTTTGTCATGCAAATCCTCCTATTTTGCACTCCTATTTATTTGGCCACTTTAATTTAGCCTATAGCATTTCCAAACATTTTCACATAGGTCCTATTTCATAATTTCACTCCATTTTTCTTATGGAACAAAAATTAACTAAAATTACCAGGTTCTATCTTAAGCTTGGGCTTTCTAGAGGCCCACTAACATAATTAAACCTATGCAAACATTCACAGGATTCCCGAAAATTGGGGCGTTACAAAAAATAATAAGCAATGTATTAACATGCTATTTTCAAATTCTTTCTATTTATTCAAAGTCCAGTCAACCTGTTTTCTTGAGTTGCAGTGATTAAATTATTTATATCTGGATTTGTTAATTTTCCCTGAAACTAGACTCACATATCTTCTTACCATAAAATTTTCAGAATTTTTTGTTTAGCCAATAAGTACAGTTTATTATTCAAATTCTCCCCTATTTCACTATTTGATAGTTCTGAGCCTCTACACTAAAAATTAATTATCTCTTCCTACAAGATTTGGATAATGTTCCCATTCATTTCTTTCAAAAATAGACTCATTAAGGATTTTAAACATATAAATTATAACCCATAATTATTTTTGTATAATTTTTAATGATTTTCCCAAATCAGAACAGGGGATTCCAAAATCATTCTGACTCTGTCTCACAAAAATTCAAATATCTCATAATATGAAATTCTTTTGCTTAACTGTTTCCTTTATATGAAAATAGACTCAATAAGCTTTTATTTCATATCTTATTCAACTTATAATTCGATTTCCATCATTTTTGGTGATTTTTCAAAGTCACACAACTTCTTCTATCGAAAACTGTTTTATTACTAAATTTCACTCTTTCATGTTTTCTTTGTAGTAACTTTCATTATAACACTTACTCCATATCAATCTTACCAAAGTTCGATCGCATATTGAACATGTTGCTCATAAGTTTACACACACAAACCTTTACTTATTCATTACATAGTCACGTTCATATGTATTTTCACTTAGTAAATTTCCTGTTGAACTCATCAGAATAATAACAGATGCCCGGTGGCCTGTACATATTACCACCCTTGTAACCGAAGCTCTCTGGTACCCATAGTAGCTTGCACTTAGTACTACACACGTGATCAAAGCTATCGGGTACGCATAGTAGCTTGCACTTAGTACTAAACATGCGACCTAACCATCTGATACATGTAGTAGCTTGCACTTAGTACTACACACGTGATCGAAGCTATCAAGTACGCATAGTAGCCTGCACTTAGTACTACGCAGTGACCTAACAATCTGGTACACGTAGTAGCCTACACTTAGTACTACACACGCGACCTAAAACCATTTTAAACACATAGTAGCCTGCACATAGTACTACACATGTGTTCTCACAAGGATCATTCATATCTTTTCTATTCCGAAGGTCCAACCGAGAAATTCTTCACTTTTCAACATTTTACTAATTTATTCTTAGTCAATTTCGATTCGTAATTTACATCAAATAATCATTCTATAGGCAGCTACATCTCATATAATAACAAAAGATAATAACATAAAAAAAAAATCTATATATTATTTACATACAAACTTACTCGTTTCAAAGAAATATCATGTTTCATCAAATTTCATTTTATTCAATCATCCAATCACATGTTATCGACATTTGAGCTATCGATTACTTCATGGGTACATCACGTTCCCATACACAATATCATTAACATATAAATCAATACAACCATAGCAAAATAGATTTCAAGTGTAACAATAATAACATAAATATCATGCTTATTTAATCACATGAACTTACTTGTCAAAATCTCGTTGGGTACAACTATGTAGCAATTCAAACAACTCATGTAATAGTAACTTAACATTCATCACATTTTCCACATAATATTCATCATCCATAAATTCTTCTAATATATTAAATCATACATTTTATGCCATAATAATAGATAATTACAATTCAAGCATGATATTGCATTATTATTACCATACGAACTTACCTCGGGACCAAAATAACAGAAAGGAACCTAACCGTCGATTTTTCATGTTTCACCCGATTATCACATTTAGTCTAATTATTAGTCACATTATTTAATGTGATTCAAAAACCATATTTTGGTAAAATTATATTTTTTCCCCTAAACTTTGTCGAAGTTACACTTTTGCCCCTAGGCTCGTAAAGTGATTTTTATTCAATTTTCTCACTCTATAGGCCTAGTCGAACCATTTTCATAACTATAGAAAACTACAATTCTCATAAAAAAACCCTTTTTATACCACTTTTACAACTTTTACAAAATGGTCATTTCGGACGTTTTTATCAAAAATCGCTTAGTAAAAGTCGTTTATTTAACACCCAACACTCGTTTTCTACCATTAGACATCAAAATGCATGCATGTAACACATGGTTCAATTTTTAAACATGAAATCTAGCTCAAATTAATGGTAGAAATAAATAGATCTTGTTACGGGGATTGCAAAAACGTAAAAATCATTAAAAACGGGGCTAAAACGGACTTACAATTGAGCTTGGAAGATTTAAAAACCCTAGACATGGTTTCTCCATGCAATATTTGGCCAAGAGGTTTAAGATGGACAAAAATTGGCTTTTAATTTTGTTTTTAATTCATTTTAATAACTAAATGACCAAAATGCCCTCAATTGAAAACTTTGGAAACATGCCTAACCATATCCATTTTTGTCCACTAACTTAACCAATGGTCTAATTCCCATATAAGGACCTCTAATTTAAAATTTCATAACAATTGGACACCTCTAGCATGTAGAACTCAACTTTTATACTTTTTACGATTTAGTCCTTTTGACTAAATTAAGTGCCCAAACGTCAAAATTTTCGAACGAAATTTTCACGAAATCATTTTGTGAAATTTTAGACCATAAAAATATAATAAAAATAAAATTTTATTCATCAGATTTTTGGTCCCGAAACCACTGTTCCGACTAGGCCCAAAATTGGGATGTTACAGTTATTAACCCAACATATCCAGAAGATATGTAATTTGCCTTTACAGGAAAATATGCCAACTATCTTATACGAAAATAATGTAGCATGTATAGCTCAATTAAAGGGTGGTTATATGAAAGGTGACAGAACGAAACATATTTCACCAATATTATTTTTCACTCATGATCTTGAGAAGAAAGGTGACATAGAAGTTCAACAAATCGTTCTAGTGATAATTTAGCAGATCTTTTTACCAAGGCATTGCCAACTTCAACATTTGAAAGACTACGAAACAAGATTGGAATGCATCGACTCAAAGATATAATGTGATGTCGTCATTAGGGGGAGTCTAAAACACATTGTACTCTTTTCCTTTAACCAAGGTTTTGTCCCAATGGGTTTTCCTGGTAAATGTTTTTAACAAGGCAACTTGTAATAGGACCTCACACACACACCCAAATCACTTAACAACTAAAGCAGACAGATATTTATGTCATATTTTAACAGAACATAAACATGAAATTTTTGGGGCATTACAATAATTTTCTTACGACTTCATAAAATTTTATAAAAATAATTTCTATATTTTTCTATATTCTGTAAAAAATTTATAATTTTTATGATTTTTATAATTTTTTTTTCTAATTTGTAATAAAATTTAAATATTTTATAAAAATTTAATAACTTTTATTTAATTTTTTCCACATGTCACGCCGTGGGTGTCACACATGGTGGCTTTAATTGAAAAAAAATTATAGCAAAGTGACTTTAACGATCAATTGTTAAAGGGTCTTTTGATGCATTTTGGTAATTCAAGTATTCAATTAAGTGAAAAAAAAGAGGGGGCTTAATTGTTTTTCTAAAAAGTTTAAGGGCTTTTACACTTTTAAGTCAATCATACACGTATGAATATTTGAGATGATTATGACAAAAATTTTCTTATACTATAAGTCCTAAAATATATATATTATAAAATAATTTTTATATTTTAAAAGTTATAACAAAAATTATATTATTAAATCCTATAAAATTTCTAAGTTATGGTGAAAAATTTTATTATAAAAAACAATTTACATATTATAGAAGTATTATAATATATTAATTTATAAAAAAATATGTCTAAGAAATATGTACATAACTTATTTATTTTTTCATACTATATATTGTAAAAACAATATATGTATTCATAAAAAGTTATTTATAAAAATTAACTTCTAAAGTTACGGAAAAAATATTATTTATAAGAAATGTTACGAAACTTATTAGACAAGTTATAAAACAGTTTTTACAAAGGTTATATATTATAAAATTTATATTACTTTTTACTCAATTTATGTATTATAAAAAAGGGACATAACATGACACAAGTCTTTCTTCAAATTAAATTTATATAAATTTTTATAATTAAAATATTTGAACTATAAATTAAAATATTATAATATAAATGCTAATTTTGTAAATATAAAATGTTTTCTTGTAACATATCATGAGATACTCTACCATTTGAGAGAATTGTGCTAGACATAAGCATTATAAGTAGGTTGCGAACCTTTTCAATTTGAAACATTTAAGGCATTAAAATAGAGGCAGCCTGTTATAAGGGCCTTCCCCAAAAAAATATTTAGGGAATTTTGATTTTTTTTTCTTGAAATTTAAAAAAAAAAATTAGTCCATCTCAAATTTTTAAAAATTCTCATTAGTCTCAAATTTTAATTAAACCTTCAATTTTTTTAAAAAGAAGCTCATTAAACTTCTAAAATTTTTTAAAATTTTACTAGCTCCCTCCCACCCTCAACCCCCAGAAAAACTTTTCTTTTAAGATCCAACATTATTTTAAAATATGGTTGAGAAGACATTTATTGCTTTTAAAAAAAATACTTTTTAAATTAACAAGATCAAGTTAGTATAATATAAAAAAATAAGGTTAGATTATACTGACATATTGTATATTTCATAACTTAAATCATATGTAGAATTGAATCCATAATACATGTAAGAAGGTAATGTTGATAATCTGAAAATATCCTTAAAGTTGTTTCAAAACAATTTCTAGTTGGGCATGCGGTGCCAAATGGTAGAAATTGAAGGGGGAAACTAGTTTGCCTTAACAATGCAAACATAGCACTCAGGCTATACCTAGTTTCCTTGACAAGTTGTCATTAAGAATAGTCTTTAAGGGACTTCCTTCAGACCTTTTAAAGCCCCTGACAGGAATGCTAATTTTATGGATGAAGCTTTTTCTTTTCTCCAGCTTGGTTGGCTCAACGCAATTAGAGAATGGCAAGAGGAGTTCGTTGGCAACATGAGCTCTAGAGAATTTGTACCAGAGATCTCTTATGCAGTCGTATCTTCGTCTTTACCCCAAGGGGAGAGGTATGATAATTCGTAAACCATAATTTGGGCTTTTGTTTCTGCTAAAATATTACCATAATTTTGTGGGAACTACTGCTCTGATAAATATTTCTTGCGATGGGAAGATTAAAATTTTGCCTAGAGGGGCTACTGTTATTGATTATGCCTACATGATACACACCGACATTGGAAACAAAATGGTGGCGGCGAAGGTACTTTTGTATTGCTTGTTGCTAATTTCCAATTCTAGTGTCAGCCTACAACAAAGCCATCAATTTAATGCTTGACTTTCTCATTGCAGGTCGATGGTAATCTTGTTTCTCCCACGCATGTGCTTGCCAATGCAGAAGTTGCGGAGATTATCACCTAAAACGTTAGTACATATTGACCGTGGCTCAATGTCCATTTTACTGAGCTTATAGTAGAACATGCTTCTATGATAATATTTAAATTGTGGGACAACTCGTATTTCATATTCTCGATGATAAATAGATAAATATATGTATATCTATATTTGTGTTTCTTTTTCTTTCAAAAATTCGAAACTAGCAGTTAGAACACCGAACTCAGAGTAGAGTTATATGTCATTAGACCTAATATTGAAGAGATATTTACTATTTTGTCAGCTATGACAGAGGAGAAGACTTGGGTTACTGATTGAACTACTTACAAAACTATACTTTGCTGTAAAATATTCTTATCTGCCTTCTCGGTTGCCCGCTATTCTAAATTGACCATGTTACAGTATTGACATTATAGTTCATTTATGCACAAGCAACAGCTCTGGTTCTTTTGTACTGTTCATCTTTGCCTCTTGTTCCGGGCACTCTCAAGCAAATCAGCTTTTTAAAGGCATAAACAGTGGTTGCAACATGCTAAAACACGTAGTGCCAGACACAAAATCATTAGCATGGGTTGAATTACATGGAGTATGAAGCTGTGAATTATATATATATATATATATATATATATTATTCTTTAATCATTGTGTCTCTGACTGTCTAAATTACAAATAATTAGTTCTTGAGGGAGCAAGCTGCACCATCTGCTGTGGAAATAACAACGGATAGAGTAAACGACTTCATTGCTTATTCTAAAGAGGATGGTGAAATGGAAGACCTCTCGTATAGTTCCAGACAGAACAGACCTCTATGGGAGACGATCCTGAGGAACATTGTGGATTTTTCAACCCCAGGAAGAAGTTCTGAAGATGCCTTAACGGAAAAAAATGGAAGTGTTTGGGTCCCTAAGGTCAATGGGAAACATAACAATCAAGTACAGGATGTGGGTTCAAAGGCCAATGGCTACTTGTTTTCACTGGGTAATGGTGCTGCAAAAATGATACCTGCAAACAATCCACCTCACAAGGAGGCCTTGCCTGGTTTGGAAAGTTGGCAAGCCAGTAAAATCGCCTCGTGGCACAATCTTGAAGGACATCCTATCCAGTGGTTTTCTGTCGTTTGTATAGACAGAAGAGGAAAATCCTTTGGCAGTTGTGTTCTGCTTATTTTACACATATTTGGTGGCATATTGATGCTAGTGACTTAGAAATTTGAAGGACTAAAGTAGGCACATATTTTGCTATGAAATTAGCTACGGATCCAATGAGACTGTTGACTTACAGCCATTTAGTTAAATTGTTTCCAAGAATTGAAAAGTGTAATTAGGGGTCTAATTATACTCAATTCGATGGAATTCATCAATTACAATGGTTATTTAAATATGTCACTCTCATGTAATTACAAATAATTATTCTCAAATTCAATTACTAGGTGACTTTTCAAACATTACCTAAATGAATTTAGGTGATTTATATTTTGAACACTAGATATATAGTTCCTCCACGAAAGCAACATGCCCTTTTATTTATATGTCTTATGACATTCACAATTATAACTTAGCTTTATTTGATTAACTACGTCGGGTTTTTAAGAGAAGTTGAAGTTGGAAAGGCTCAAAGTTTGACTATAACATTATGGTGCATTTGCAAGGCACGTAACAAGGTCATCATTCAAGCTCCAAAACTGTAATCATGTTTGCAGAATAATTCTGCTTTTCACAAGCTCTACGGGTGAGCATCATGGATACACACACGTTGCCCTTCAGCCTGTCGGTAACGTTATCATTCAATGGAAGAAAGTACACGCAAGGAATGGTTCTCGACTCAACACAAACATCCAATTTGACTTGAATGGATAATGTTATGTTAGCCGGCCCTTTAGGCCTTGAGAGAAGCATCGGGCCAAGCTTTGAATCACAACATAAACTCATGTACGTAGTTTGGAGCAAAGAGCAAAGTCATACAAAAGCTGTTAAAAGACCTCACAATTCACACTCCATTGGAGATGGTATCCTCTTGCCAGTGATATTTGGTATCTCAAAAGGCTTCTAACAGTCAATGCCATCAGAAGATATTGGAATTGAGAAGACAAACGACATGTTTTTTATGTAATAGTTAGGCTTCTTCTTAGTTATCTTTTAGGTTTTCTACTACTATGCTTTCGGTTTCTGTATGGTTGGATGCTGGTGTGTATTATAAACTTTTGAGTTTGGTCACAATACTTATCCTATCGAGCGCATAACAACACAATTTATTTATATTTCTATTTTATTTAAAATTAATAGAAATTTATATTTTAAAATTATAATCTATTTTTACATTAATAGAAGATAATCTTAAAATTATAATAACTAGATTTTACACCCCACTTCGCTTGAGATACCAATAATTAATTATAAATTAATTAATTTTAAAATTATTTTATATTAATATTTATTTAAATAAATTTATAAATACATTCAAATGAAATACAATAAAGTGAGAAATTAAAACCTAATAATTATATAATTTTAGCAAGTCGGTTTAAATATTTCTAACAAATCCTAAAAATAAATAATTTAACTAATACAAATAAATAAACTCTCGACGATATAAATACAAGAAAAATAATTAAAATAAAATTCAAAAAATCTACACAACATGAATAAATAGATAGTCCAAATATATATAATAAATTAACTCATAATAAATTTATATAAATTTAATTAGTACACATGTGTATATATAATAAACATTATAATCTACATTAAATTAATTAACATATACATTAGTATAATAATATTAAAATATAAAATTAAATATCATATAATGCTCATAATGTTAATGAAAGATTTCTATTTATTAATCAATTCTATATATAAAATTTATTAATTTCAATTACTTATTTAAAATAAATTCAAATTAACGATGAGTAATTATATAAAAAGTAATATTTTTAAATTAATAAATTAGTCTAGAATTTTAAATTAATGAAACAAATACTTGAAAATAAAAATATATAAAAAGTAAATTTATTTTTATAAAATAACTATTTTTATTTGTAACGCCTCAAAATTTAAATTTTTGTTTTTACGAATATGCAACACAATTTAGTATCTGCTTCAATGATTAAGTGTTTTAATTGTGTGTGGGAGGTCCCAAGTTCAAGCCATAACCTGGGTAAATTTTGATATTTTATGAATAAAGCTCAATCTTTGGTCACTAGGCTTTTATTTAATTGTTGATATTCTTATATTAGAATGGGCTTGTTGGTCTAGCAGTTAAGCAATGTGTTGACTTGTTGATGCTCCTGTGTTTGAATCCCTGTATGAGCAAGGGAGATTAATTTTGCTTGGTTTGGTGGCTGAGAGTTTGAGTTGTGGGTTTATCGGGATTCTTATCGAATTATTCTGTTCATATTTTTTTCTTTTTTCTTTTCTTTTCTTTTCCCCAAAAATAAAATTTTTAGTTTTCTCTTCTCCTCTTCTCCCTTTTTGTTGCCGTTTTCCTTTTCTATTATTTTTCCTTGCTGTCGAAATTCTTGTGCTCTCCCATTCTTGTTCTCCTTAACTTCTTTCCACTCAGTCTTGTGTAGTTCCACAATTAACTGCTATCGTTTGGTAAGTACTCATCTTTTTGACGTTTGTTTCTCTCCAAAAACTCTGTCGATTTTTCCATTAGGATTTCCTCTCTCTTTTGCTGAAACCTACCTTTCTCTTCCAATTTTCTTTCGATTTTGCTCCCATCTCGACTGCAATCGCACTTTTGTTCCTTATTTTAGTGTTTCATGGACAACTTCAGTAAGTGATTTTATGTGGTTTGTAGTTGAGAATGTTAAGTTTCTGACTAGGGGTTATTCTGATGTTTGGGCAGCATCATTTCGCTAGGATCGAGACTTTTTTGGTACTACTTCGTAAGCAAATCGATTTGAAGCGTTGGGGGTAAGTTTCAATCGCTCAGTATTTGAGTAACCCGCTCGGGTTGGTTTTAATTCGTCAGTTAAGTGATTAACTGAGTAGTATTCAGGTCAATTATAGGTTCAGGGTTGCTTGGAGTTGCTTTTGCGTAAAAAACGATACAGGTGTGTACCCAAAACGTAGAAAATAGGGTTTTGACAAAAGTCAACAACCCCACTGTAAACGCCACACGGGTGTGTGGTTGCCCGTGTGGTCGCACACGGCCGTGCGATTGATGAGACTAGGTCGTGCGCACAAGACACGGCCGTGTAATGGCCAAGGCCAAATTGGGCCGTGCAGGCCACACGGGCTTGTGGCCTCACACGGGCAGGCCAGATGGGCCTGTGAGCCCATTTTCACTGAATTGATTGCTAAGGTTGCACGGGTCGCCCAAGTCAACTGTGAACCTACTGTAGGGTTGATAAGCATCACTTAGACCCCTAATTGTGTGAACTGACTATTTGATTTATATATATTGAGCTTGATGATAGTATGCATGTTTACTGAACTGGTTATATGTACTGATATCATGAGATAGCATGTCATGATTTGTATGTTGCATTGCATGAGGTTGGGTTGATTATATTTGGAGGAAGTGTACTGAAAGGCTCTTAAGCCAAATATACTGGCAGCTCAGTTGCAAATTACTATTTTGTGCCGCATTCGGTACTACTTGGAGTGTAGGGATGGGTGGGTTGATTTAATCTCCACATGGAGTGTAGGTTTGGACGAATATGGTGTGTAGAGGTTGGTTGGGTAAGACTTTGTTACTGAATATTGCATGGCTGCTACTGACACTATGATAGGCTAAGGTCATATTGCGTATTTGATACTGTATTGAGATGGGCTAAGGCCCAAACCGTTATTGATACTAAAAGGGGCTTAGGCCCAAAACTGTATTTGACTGTGCACTGTGTCTGCTATTGTTTGTTTTCTATTAGATTACAAACTGAGTTTACGTAAACTCACCCTTCTCTTTTTAATGTGCACAAGTAATCCCCAGACCTAGACGGATCGTTGCGGCTAAGGACTCGACGGTGACCATAGTTTTTGGACTTTACGTTTTTTTTTTAATTTATGTTTTATGGTTTTATTATTATTGGGATGTAATTTGAGGACTCTTCAGACTTTTGCTTAAATTTGGTTTTTATTTTTATTTTGTGGAATTATAACTGCTAGTCGTAGGAAGTTCGGTTTTCAAAAAGCTAACGTTGTAACGCTCCGATTTTTGGGGCCTAGAAGAGTTGGGCTTCGAGTCTGGGATTCGGATAGAAGGAAACCTGAATAATTAAGAAGTTTTAAATATTACCGTTTAAGAAAAAAATTTTGAATTACTACTAGAAAATTTTTACTATATTTATTATTACGGATATTTTAAATTTTTATGAAATTTTAATTAATATTATGAGATAAAATTATTATTATTAGAAAAATATTACTGCATGTATGTTTGAAAAAATTTTATGAAAATTATTATTATTATTTCTTGTATTATTGATATTTGAAATTTTTATTATTAGATATATTTATAAAATTATTATTATTATAATTATTATTATTAGATAGGAAAAAAATAATATATATATATATATATTTATAAAAGTATTGTTGTTTTGGTGTTTAAGACTCTGGAAAAATTTTAATTTTATGCTACCTTAGGGAATTTGGGCAGTAGGCCTTACTAATAATTTGGGCTGCGTCTTTGCATAAAGGAGCACTTGGTTCAGTGGCTAAGCACGCTAGCAAGGTGTGGGAGGTGTCTGGGTTCAAGGCACAGCGTGCGCAAATGGTTGTTTTTTTTTACAACCAAGAATTTTCGCAAAGAGGCCTTATAAATGTTTCGATAGGAAAGGTGACACAAAAAAGGCACGTGGTCGAGTGGCGAGGAGGCGTTAAGAGTGTGCATGTGGTTAGGGTTTGAGTTTGGTAAGTAGCATATTTTGTTTTTAAACGAATCGGGAACTACATCAGATAAGTCTTAAAATTAATTGTGAGCAGATTATAACATGAGAAGAGCTTCAGTGCAGTGGCAGTAGCGTGCTAGGCCTGTCGGGAGGTTATGGGTTCAATTCCAGGGGAAGGCGAATTATGTTTTATTTTTAAACGGGCCAGAACTGAAGCAGATAAGGTTTATAAATAATTATGAGAAGATCAGGAACTTCGATGTAGTGGCAAGAAGCGTAGGTGTGGGGTTAGAAGGTCGCGAGTTCGAGATGTATAGCAGGTGAAATTTCATTTTTATTTCGCAAGTAACTAAGGCTTCAGCTGGTAAAGGTTAACATTAATTGTGACCCTATATTAGTAAATAAAGAAGCGTGGTGCAGTGGCCAGCAGCTCAGGTGAACCCCCATGGGTGCATGGGCGGACGAGGTCTGGAGTTCGAGCTGTTGTGCACGCAAAGGACCAATTTTGCTGCTCACGTGAGGGAGAGTCAGAGTTTGACCGAAACTCTCCTAGCAGTGGCTTGAGTCGGTCAAGCGGTGGACTGCTGCGGGTAATGCAAAGAAGTTGGATGGAATTTGAATTGGTGGTGGCTGAAATTAATGAGGAAAATATGGAATTTGAGCTTGGAAAGGATTAAATGCCGGAAACCTCTTAAAATTCTTGTGTATGGGTTGTTTTTCTTTTTGTTTAGTTATGGGTATTTTTAAGTGATTAGTCGATTTAGGTTGGGGCATTCATATCTACTATTATATTTTCTTTTTTTTTTTTGAGATCGACCTTCTGTAATGCCACAATTTTCGCAAATTCTATGAATGTTGGCATAGGTTTAATTATGTTAGTGGGCCTCTAGAAGGCCCAAGCTTAAGATAGAACCCGGTAATTTTAGTTAATTTTTGTTCCATAAGAAAAAGGGAGTGAAATTATGAAATAGGACCTATGTGAAAATGTTTGAAAATGCTATAGGCTAATTTGTAGTGGCCAAATAAATAGTAGTGCAAAATAGGAGGATTTGCATGTCAAATTCCCCACTTTTAATGTAGTGGCCGACCAAGGTGATGGATAGTTGATAATGTATGCATTTTAGCATTTTAATAGTTAATGGATGATGGGCATTAGCATTTTAATAGTTAATGGATGATGGGCATGGTAAGCATTATGGGCATATTTTTATTGGAATTATGGCATGAGTATGGCACAAATATTAGTATATCATTTATGTGTCATAAAATGTTGAGTGATAAGAATAACAAAAGGAAGTAAATGAAGGTTTTTGTTCATTCTTTGTTCTTCATAGCCGAATTTGAGAGAGAGCAAATAGGGGAGGAAACCCTTGAATATTCGGTCACTAGGAGGGGGAAAAATTAAAGGTAAGTTCTTGGTACTTTGCTTCTATCTTGATGTTCATGAGTTCTTCTTGATTCTATCCTAACTCATGAAGCGTATTTTGGTTTTTGGTTGTTGTTTCATGTTCTTTTGATGAAAAATGGAAGATAGGTGAAGTTGAGCCAAACAAATGATCATGCATGTGCCTTAGATGCTAAAGGGAAAAATCGGCTAACATGTTGTGCTTTAAAATGATGAAATGGAGATTATGCTTAAGTAAAAATCATAGATATGTGATGATTGATTGGTGATATACATGTTTAAATAACATGCATGCAAGATAGGTGTATGAAAGAGTGATTTGGTAATAAATCTGCTTGGGACAGCAGCAGTAACGTGAATTTGGAAAATCACCATAAATTGTGGGAGATGAATTAGAAGCTGAATAAATTATGTAATTAAATATTAATGAGTCTAGTTTCAAATGAAATAAACGAGAACATATTTTGAATTCTGTACAATGAGAAATTTGATTTGTAATGAAGAGTGGTCAGATTAGTCAAACAGTGAAACATGAGAAAATTTAAGAAAAATCTGGTATTGATTGGCCATACCAAAAATTCTGAAAATTTTATGGATAGAAGATATATGAGTCTATTTTCAGGAAAAATTAACAGCACTTGATTTGGAGTTTCTTAGCTCTAGTTATAAATGATTTAGTGACTGTTGCTCAGGAAGACAGCTTGCAGTGAAATTATGATTATGTGGTAAACATTGACAAAAATTTGTTAATGAGTTGCTTATTGATTTCTTATAAGCTTACTATGATCTGTAGCTATGGTTGGCCTTATATCGTAAGGGGTTAATACGTAGTTTGTATTTGAATAGTTAGATTAACGTGTTAGTAATCCAATTGTAGGCGGTTCGTGTGTGGATCTCACAAGATATCGTCGCAAAATGTGTGTAACTAACACCTCTTTCTTAGTCTAGATCGGCAAAAGTCAAAAAGCCGAAATGTTGAAACCGGTATTTTGTAGATTTGCGAGTGTGCGAATGCTCGTGAGGTAAATCGATTAATGTTTTTGGTAAGTTACAATGTTTGGACCGCAAAGTGCATGATTTACGTGCCTCGATATTTTTGGGCTTAATGGGCCAAAATTGAATGATGGGCCAACGGGCCCAATTCAAGAAGAACCCTCAGTAGTGATTACGTTAGTACGTGAAAGGTAGGAATATGCATGAAAAACCCTAAAATAGATAAATTACTGAAATACCTTTAAAAGTGGAAAATTTACGTTTTACCCCTAGGAGATAAATTACCAAATCCCTAGGGTTAAATTGACCTAAATGCATGTTTGATGTTGTTATTTCTTGCATGTCATGTTGTTATTATCGATGCATGGACTGGGATATTCACGGAGGAAGTACTGAAAGTCGCTTGTCCACGTACTGGAGGCTTTGCCTCAATTTACTATTAACTGAGTAGCAAGGCTGCAACTGTGGAGTGTTGGGCTGGGTGGGTTAAGCTATTCCCCACATAGAGTGTATGGCTGGTACGGGTGGAGTGTAGTGGTTGGTGGGTTGAGTAGTCTCCTCAAATGGGCTTGCATATATTTACTGATGTTGCATGTATTTTGAAATGGGCCTATGGGCCATATCATTATCTGAATAAGGGCTAAGGCCCGCTTTATTGTAATCTGAAAAGGGCTCGCCCAGACCATCATTACTGAATGGGCTTAGACCCAATGGGCTTGAGCTAACTTGGGCTTTGAATGGGTTTTCCTTACACACTGAGTTTCCCCAAACTCACCCCTTCTTTAACTTTGCAGGTGAGCCTTGATGTGGGTGACTTGGAGCCGGAGGGGATTGAGAGTGGCCATGGTGAATACTTTTGGGTTTGAAAAAAAGAGACTGGATTTCTTAAGTTATTTTTAATTACTATTTAATTTTGGGTTGTAATAAGGCCATTTTAACTTTATTTTCTTATTTGATTTTTCTGGGATTATATTATTAAAAACAACTTTAAATTGATGGATACTAATTCAAATGGGCTAAACTTAGGGCGTGATTTCAAAACGATACTTGTTTTTTTTTAAATAACACGACGTCACGAATATTCGATTTACCAAAGAAATTTCAACTTGTTATAACCAAGTGTAGCAATGGATGTGGACATGTCTAGGATTGGATCCAATCGGAGAGCTTGGTACTTAAGCAGCCTTCATGGCTCACCTCCTCTGTTATGGATACCTACCTGGTGCCCAGCTTCCATTCACTTTAACCTATAATGAAATTATCTTTTAAAACACTAAGTAGGTTTTTCTGGATCAACAATATAAAATGTTTTGAACGCTTCGATGTGGCATGTCGGATCCGGCCATAATGTCTGGGCCGGGTTTGGGGTGCTACACCTTCATTGTTTCTCCTCTCTTCTTCCATCCTCTTTTCTTCTTCTTTTCTTTCCTAGCCGAACCTTCCTACCATTCTACTCATCCATTCCCATTCTTTCTAAAACTCCATAGCCGATTGCCATAAAAGCCGAATCCCGAAACTCACTACTTGTGCCGATTTCTCCAAAGCCAAAATCCTTCGGTATTTTCGTTCCTCTTGATAAACATTCATCTCCTCTAAACCCTTGGTATTGGTCGGTAGCATTATTCCAAGGTTATAGCCTCGAATCATCATCTTCTTCACCACTTAAAAAGCCGAAATACCATAAGACTTAGGGGCTTATAGCCGAAACTTCAGATCTCCTGGATTCGGGTTCTGCCATCATTTAGAGGATAGATTTACATCAGATCTGCGTAGAAATCAAAGAGGAATAAGTGGTAAGTGCTCATTACTTCAGATCTAGTCTTTTTCTTTCAGGTTTTAGAAAAGCCGAAACCCCTAAAGGTTTAGGGAGGCTATCAATTTGGGCTCTGTGGCTCTAAAGGTTGTGACAACTATTTTATTGTGATAATAGTGTGATCTAGAGACTGCTGATCAAAGGCTTGGACAAATGGAACGACTGGATCTAAACCTAGTCGCTAATTTCGGCAAAGGTAGGATTGCTAGTGCCTAAGGTGTTAATGGCCAAATTTTTGGTAAGGGATTCTGTATATAAGTTACGGTTGGATTCATAGTTAACATATTAGTGATTGACTGTAGGCAAATCGTGTGTGGAACTCGTCAGCATATCGTCGCAAACAGGTGTGTAAACGAAACCCACTCATAGACTAGATCGGCAAAAGCCGAAAAGTTGAAAAATCGAAAAGCCAACATTTGTGAACTTGCGAGCGTACGAGCGCTCGTGAGGTGGTTTGGTTGTTAATTTTGGTAATCGCAAGCAGTATGATTGCAGAGTGCGCAATGTCATGCACTTCGGTATATTTGGGCTTAATGGGCCGAAAATGAGTTAGTGGGCCAATGGGCCCAATTCGGTAAAAACGCTCGGTAAGTGCTTCTATTAATGTATTAATGGTTAGAATATGTATGTAAACTCTAGAATAGTAAATTTTATTAAACTACTCCTAAGTATAAAAATTACCGTTTTACCCCTAGGTGCAAAATGACTGTTATACCCCTAGGGTTAATTTTGACTGAAATGCATGATATTCTGATTATGTTTGTTGTATGCCATGACATGTACATCTGTTACATGGGATCTGGGTTATGTTATGGAGGAAGAACCTGTTCTGGTGGCTGTGCCACATATTCTGATATAAGCAGCTTTGCTGCGGATTATAGTTAGTGCCGCAACCGGTGCTAACACTGTAAGTGTAGGGATGGCGTGGGTGATTTATTCCCCACAGGAAGTGTAGGGATGGACGGAGGCAAGTGCAGGGTTGGATAGGGTTATCATGCATTAATCATATGAGACTGTTTTTTATGGGCCAACTGTATTGAAATGGGCCCAACTGTGTTAATATGGGCAAGACCCAATAATATATCTTAACTTTTAATAGGGCTACGGCCCAGACTGATACTGATATGGGCTAGGCCCAGTTACTCTGATATTGTAAGGGGCTATGACCCAGATTGATACTGATATGGGCTAGGCCCAAAATACTCTGATACTGTAAGGGGCTATGGCCCAGATTAATATCGACATGGGCTAAGGCCCAGTTAACACTGATTTCTGAATAGGGCTTAGGCCTAGTAAAGCTTGAACCGATTTGGGCTCTGGTTGGGATACTTTACACATTGAGTTTTCCAAACTCACCCCCTTTCTCTTCCATCCTTGCAGGTGAGCCCTAGTTGGTGGACTTGGAGCTGGGCGGGATTCAGAGTGGCCACGAAGATTAAGTTTTTGTTTTCTTTAAAATAAGTTTCGCATTTATTATTTTGATTATTTTTATTCTGGTTTAAGTTGTAATAAGGCCGCTCTTTTTATTATTTTTAATATTTTAGGTTATTAAATTGGTTAGCTCTAGGGCGCATTTTATAAAAGTTACTTATTTTCAAAATATCACGATTACCGAGCAAAGCTTTCGCAACGTAAATGTTTTCAAAAGAAATAAATATTTTAAATGGACTTAAACTTAATTTGTTGTTCGTGGACAAGTAATATGCTTTAAGTGTGGCAATGGATGTGTGCATATCTAGGATTGGATCCATGAAGAGCTTGGTACTTAAGCAGTCCAATAGACTCACCTCCTCTTTTCTGGCTTCCTACCTGGTGCACAGCTTCCATTCACTTTAATCTATAATGAAAATATTCTTTTCAAAGATTTTTAATTAAAACATGAGTTTTACAATAACGCTCCAATGAGTTTTACATCAAGAAGGGTTTTCAATGAAAACATGGTTTTCGAAAAACACTTCAATGTGACACGTCGAATTCGGCCGTAACGTCTGGGCCGGGTTTGGGCTGTTACAAACATATTTTCTAAATTCACGATTACTTAAACTGTTTTGTTTTAAAAGCTTCCGCAATGAGAAACATTTTAAAGCAAATGTTTTAAATAAGTAAAACAATTCCCTTTAAAACTAATAAGAGATAAAGATAGGTAATAACATGGAAATGATTTTATTGTAATAATTTAGTTTTCGAACACACTATCATGTGACATCGCCAGATTCGGCCATAACGTCTAGGCCGGGTTTGGGGTGTTACATTATTAATTTTTACATTTTTTTTTACTTATTGATGTTAAATATTAAGATAAAATACAAAATTCAATCAAATAAATTTAAACTGGTAAACTATAATATAGAGTTAAAGCATAGTGATAAATTTATCTTTAATACATAAACATAATGATAAATATCAATTAAAGTGAAATATAATGACAATTTTCAATTTAACCTAAAATATAGTGACAATTTTGCACATAAGAATATACTTTTAAAATTTAGTGGTAAAACTTTTTAAAAATTATAATATATTTTATAAATACATACAATCAAGTGTATCGTACGAGTAAAAAAAACTTGTAATGGCCAATTTTGACCCAGGCCCAGACCACAAGAATAAAACCAAAATAAAAAAATTTTAAAAGTGCATTTACAATGTTTAGTAACCCAAATTACAACAGCCCAATATAGGCCCAAAATCATTAAAACCCTAAAGATCCAATTGGCCCATAACTTTAACTAATTTTCAGCAAAAACAAGGAAGAGGAAAACCCTAGCCGCATGCCTTCAGCCACCAGCCTCCTCACGCGCGCCACCACCACTCGGGGCACCAACCACCGGCCCTCCACGTGCCTCTGACACCTACAAAACAAAGCAAACACGCAAGTGAAAGAAAACAATGGACAAGAAGACAAAAATCATTAGCAAACAACATGGAAACGACAAAAAAGAAGAAAACAAAACAAGCTTGTATTGTAACGCCCCTAACCCGAATCCGTCACCGTAATAGAGTTACGAAGCATTACCGGAGTTGCCGATTTATTTATCAGATATTTCATTTCATCTAACGTTCATATTTTGAACTAATTAGAATAAAAAATATTGTCCCTTAACGTACTTATTTTTCTCGATATGTTTTACTTGAATTTATTACTCGTCTCAATTTACTTAATTTTCTTGTATCAACGTATCAAAGATAATCACATATTTACATGTCATGATAAATATCATTCTCTTGCCATTTCTCCATAAACATAAATCAGGTGATTCATTATATCGATATTTCATGCATTTAAAAATATAATTCAAGTTACACTAACTTACCTCATTGCTTGTTCATGTTTATAATTTCATTAATCCGATATCTTTTCTTTTCCACGTTCAAGTCTAGTATTCGAGTCATCCTGATCTTTATAAATAAATTTGATCGTCGTTTTCATTTATTTCATGTTCTAATACATTCAATTAATGCTCTAAACAAAATTACCATTTTACCCCTAAACTTTTAATTAATGACGATTTCATCCTTAGGCTAAAAAAATAAAATTATTGCAATTTAATCCTTATTTCTAGCAGTTATTCTCATACAAATTGATAACAACCCATGAATTCTATAAAATATTAGAAGTTTCCATAATTTCAACACTTTTCAATTTAATCCTTAAAACATGTTTTTCCTCGATCTTGAGCTAAATTAATAATTTCATTCAATTTTGTAATTTTAAATAATAAAATAATCCATTCCATGCAAATTCCTCATTTCTAACATTTTTACAAAATTACCCATAAATTATTTAATTTAGTCCCTGAGCCTAAAACATACAAATTAGCCATGCTAGCTAAATATTCATACATATTTTCCTCCTTCTCCTCTCCATTCCACATCCTTAATTTATATAATATGCTACAAGTAACATTATCAATAATTTCACTATTTACTTATATGTATATTCAAAACTGTCCATTTGCGTCATAGTCACTAAATTATTTATATCTTGAGCTACAAAACTAGAAATTAAGATCCGCTAATTTTCCATGAAACTATACTTACATGTATTCTTACCATAAAATTTTCATAGTTTTTGGTTTAGCCAATAAGTACAGTTTATTCTTTGAAGTCACCCTTATTCTGCTATCTGAGAGTTCCGACCCTTCTTTACTAAAAATTAATTATCTCATTATACAGGATTTGGATAATGTTCTCGGAAGAGAAGAGAAGCGAAAAAAGGCCTCGGAAGATTTTCCGGCCACCGTGGACGGCGGCGCCGCCGTCGGCTGCCGGTGACCGGCGTGACGGTTGATGGCCAGTCCGATGACCAGAGGAGGGGAAGGGTTAAGAGAGTTGAAAGCCTTCTCTCTATTTTGAAAAATGAATGTAGGGTGGTAGGGTGATGTTTTAACTCTTTTTTTTGTTTTTTTTAAAAAAAAAGTTTTTTTATGATAAAAAAATAAAGTATGATTTTAATTAATAATAAAACAAAATGATATGAGGAAGTAGTTTTAATTAACAATAAAACAAAATAGTATGGGGAAGTAGTTTTAATTAACAATAAAACAAAATAGCATGGGGAGTGGTTTTGATTAATAATAAAATAAAGTAGCATGGGGGGAGTGGAATCAGCTTTTTTGCTTGGGACCATGCATGTTACCTTTAATTGGGTAATTTACGCAATTGGTCCCCTCCTTTTTGCTAGCCTTCAATCGGGTCATATTTAAGTTTTTTATATTATTTTAAATTGGCCCTGCAGTCTGTGTGCTATTTCAATTTGCCCCCTTTGCGCGGTATTTTAAGATTTGGGGCATTTTTAATTTTAGATCTCGGACATTTATACGCAATTAATTTTAGCCCAAAATTTTGTTTCAATAATTTGTTTTACTTGTAAGTTATCTCTTAGATTTTGTTTCTTCTCTCAATTAAGTTCCAGTTATTCTTTTTAGATTAAACATGTTTCTACATATTATTTTGATTTCATACTTTTGTAATTATTATTTTCTCTTTTCACGTGCATACTGCTTATATGAAATACCTTTATATTATTATTACTACTATATGTATATATTTATAATATTACTAATAGTTTATTTTTGCATTATTATGTATATACCATGTAAATATTTTAATATTATATTATGTATACATTATATATATATATATCTTTTAATATTGTATTTTATTATTTTGCATATGCCCTAATATTATATCGTTTATATATTTTTTATTTCCCATATTATCTTACTTTATATATTTTTAACTATATCATGTATATGCTACTACTATATATCTATTTATGTAGTATTATTAATAGTTGTTTCTAATATTATGATTATTTCTAATATGTATATATTATGTATTTACCTTCAATATTATTTATCGTATATTTCTAATACTATTACGTTATTACTACTATTATATTATTATTATATTTTTACCCATTACTCTTTAAATACACTTATTTTACCTTTTACTCTTCACTCACTATATATATTGTTTACTTATCTATATATTCACATACATATATATAATTTCACACATCATTCCAAAATTTTTACTTGTATTATTACTATTAATATTATTATTATCTTCACTATACTATCATTCTTTAGTCTTACATAATGATTGTTTATTTATTACTAGTTTTTTAATCTCGAATATTTCCTAGCTTATTCGTTATTATCTTTTTATTCGTTTTATTCATTTATTTGTTACCTCGAAATAAGATTTTTGCAAATAAGGCAATGCTTGGTGTTTGGAAATTTCGAGAAAGCAATTGCCCTAACTTATTGGGTTGCCACTTTTCTCGTTGAATTCGAATAATTAAGTACCCTTCTAAGTTTTTTAGAAGTTTTCTAAATGCAAGCCACTATCTTGGAATTTCAAAGCAATATGTCCTAACTTATTGGATATAGCGTTTTCTTTGTTTGAGATAGGAATTTCAAAAAGGATAACTTAATGTCAATACTTTGACGCTAGTGAATCCTAATTTTCAAAGTTAAAATATTTTAAAGAGGACTACATCTTAAAATTTTTTTTCTTTCGACATTAGAGACATTTGATAATCAATTAGGTACCAATTTTTGGGCGTTACGAGGGTGCTAATCCTTCCTCGTACGTAACCGACTCCCGAACCTGTTCTTTTATTTCGTGGACCAAAACTAATGATTTTAAAACAAAATGTTTTAAAGGTGATCCCATCGCACCTAAAAAGATTGGTGGCGACTCCCGTTTGCGTTTTTAAAATCGATTCCCATTTTCCAAAACTCGATTTGAAAATGGTTTCGACAGCTTGGCGACTCCGCTGGGGACTAATAAGAGAGTCAGGCCATGTAATTGATAATCTCTTGTCTTAATGTCGGAAATTAAAAATTTTAAAATTTAATCCTCTTTGCATTACATGTGTTTGTATTATTGCATGCTATATTTTGATCGCATTGCATTTGCATGACCGTTGTGGTCACACCCTTAAGTGGGAGTGAGAAGCTACGCCTTCGTGAGGTTTTCGCCTTCGTGCAGGATAGTGGATCACTTTCGGGATACATCCGTACCTATGGTTTCGTGAGATTTTCATCTCTGTGTAGCCATAAGGAAATGTATTGCCCTGAACTGAACTCGATTCAAATGAGCCTATAATGGGTGAGGATCGAGGAATCTGCTGGTTCGGGTACCTCAAACTTTAGAACGAACCCCATGTCGAAGGACCATATAAGCCCAACTTAGACATTACCCTTATAAGTTATCGTTGAAATTTATTGATATCATGTGATACTGACTATCTCTTTTCTTTTGCTTGCATGTCATTTTGCATTTACAAATATATCGATTCACGATCAGTTTCTAAGTTAGGAAGTTTTATTATAGAAAACGGACTTCTTGATAAAGTGGAAGGCAACGTTAACGTCCACAGATGGTCCGAGCAAACTCAACTAGAAAGGGAGATAGTATAGCTGAGGGATACATATCGCAGTTGTCAGATTACACTCGTATTAGCGTCACGCAGAATAATCTCTAGGAGCTTAAGGCAATTTGGGATCAGTAGGGCAAAGAGACTAAACAATTATTCTACGGTAACTATGGAGACTTACCTTTCTTGCTTGATGTTCAGATAGATGAGCACTTATTCAGAGCCCTTGCTCAGTTTTGGAACCCGGCGTATAGTTGCTTTACTTTTGGGGAGGTAGACATGGTACCTACTGTGGAAGAGTACACTGTTTTACTTCGTTGTCCCCGGTTTTAGAGTGATAGGATCTATTCCCGAGCTCCTTGTGTCCTTACCTTTTGGAAGAAATTGATGATTATTTTGGGGATGAGCGAGCAGTGGGTCACGGCCAGGATTAAAGAGAAAGGTGAGTGCAAGTGCATCTCGTGGGGCACTTTGAAAAATTTGATTTTGACACACCCTGATGAGACAAAGAAGATAGATGTTTTTGCCCTAAGTTTATATGGATTGATGGTCTTCCCTAGGGCTTTAGGATATGTGGATGAGGCAACCACAGATCTTTTTCATCGGCTCAGTAAAAAGGTCACTTCTGTCCCTGCAATTTTGGCGGAAATATTTAGGTCTTTAGTGCATGTAGGAGGATTGGTGCTGGTAGGTTTATAGGGTGTGCTCAGTTACTTTTGGCTTGGTTCTACAGTCATTTCTGGTTGATAGATAGGGTGGTTTGTCGGGTTTACTTTGAGGATTATTCACCGTTGAAAGATATAGTAGCTTCAACCAGGAGAGTTGATGTTCCAGAAGAGAATTGGATAGCGTTACTTCAGAACCTTCAGTCGAAAGATGTCGAGTAGAGGGCTCCGTGGATGATGCCTGGTGAGGCTCTTTACCGATGCGGTAGTTTTAATTGAGTACCCTTATTGGGGATTTGGGGTGCCATTGGCTATGCCCCTTTGCTCGTACTGAGGCAGCATGGATTGAGACAGTTCATACCAGCGACTCAAGGGTTGGCTCAAAGTGAGTTTGTATATAGAGGAGCCGATTACAAGAGGAGAGTTAGTGAAGTTTCTAGTACTTGGAAGAAGACTTGTTGATTGAGAGAAAAAGCTATTAGCCCCGCTACGACACCGGAATACATAGAATGGAGAGGTAGAAGAGTTAATGATAATATCCCTAAGCCAAGTATGGAAGGAGCTCGACCAATGGAGGAATATTTGCAAGTAAGACCCTCAGAGTTAGAAATTATGAAACAGGAGTTCGAGAGACAAAGCTTGGAGTTCGAGAGGAGGATAGCAAAGCTCGAAGAAGAAAAGATGTACTTGAGTTTGGACGTTGATGTTCAAAAGATGGAAGTCGAGAAAAAGAGGAAAGAAAAAAGGAAGATTGAGGAAGATCGAGATGATCTAAGGGAACATTACAAAAGGGCACAAGTAGCCTTGAGGAGGGCGAGAGTAGGAGGATCTTCGAATTAGTGGCAGAAGGAGGTCCAAGAAGAAAAGGCTAGAGCTGAGTACTGGGAGAGGAAATTCCAAGAAATGCAGGTGCAAAATTTGGCATTAGAGGAAGAGGATAAAGGATTGAAGACCAAGGTAATGGAACTTGGAAAATCCCTGCGTTGGCACCAAAACCATAATTCTATGGTCGAATTAAAGGAGCTAAGAAGCAAGGTTGAAGATTTGGAGGTGGCATTGTATGACGGTGAACTCCGGGTTGAGCAGCTCAAGGCGCAAGAGAATTATCTGAGGGGAGAGCTACATCAGGCTAAAGAACAGGTCAGAAAAAGGGATCATGTCATTGGTGAAGCCATAGCTCAGATTCAAGAGGTTGCTGAGTATGTGCAAGATTTGGAAATTCGAGCTGACGTATCGAGTCTGATGTATTCATCATCGTCAGATGTAGGACGAAAGTTAGCCCTTTTATTAGATAGAGTTAAAGCTTTGGGTCTTAGGGCGAAATCGTATTTGTAATCCTCTTATATGTAAAGATATTATTTTTCTAAATAAAATTTTCTAAATGAAGTTGAACCAGAATCGATATTCTTTTTGCATTCATGCATTTGCATCTCATAACATTTCATCACCTCATTTGCATTCAAGGTTATAGAAATACCTTGATTAGTTAAAGTTTACTTTCCAGAGAGGTAGAAAAGAAAATCTAGAAATCACACACCCCTACGGCACTCGTACTAAAACTAAAAACATGGATCAAAGGTTTGAGCAATTACAAAAAGATATGCAAGATCAAATGCAAGAGCAGTTGGCCAAAATACAGAATGAAATGAGGGAGCAGATGCTAGAGGCTCAGAGAAACATGATGGCTGAAATGGCTCAGCTGCTAAGAGCCACTGATAAAGGAAAAGCTCCCATGGCGATCACTGAAGAGGAGAATGAAGGTCATCCTCCGGGTTTTACTCCACCTCATGTGCCCCCGCAAATCGAGGTACCTCCTAGAAGGCCATCTGTCACAGTAAGGCCTCAATATGGGCCAGTAGATGCTGGAATCCCCATAAATTTCCCATCTGGGTTGGGAAATAATTTGGGTGATAGCTCGATCAACCCTATTACTCCTGATCTGGATTTAATGGTGAAGGAAAGAATGGCCACTGAATCCTCAAAACAATTGGAAGATCATTGCAGGTGGTCAGAGGAGAAGTTTAGGGTTTTAGAAGGCGCTGGCAATTATCATGGGATTGATGCCAAAGACTTAAGTTTGGTTCCAGATTTGGTGCTTCCTCATAAATTTAAGATGCCAGAGTTTGAAAAGTACAACGGGACTACTTGCCCAGAGGCACACATAACAATGTTTTGTAGAAGAATGACTGGTTATGTGAACAACGATCAACTATTGGTCCATTGTTTTCAGGACAGTCTAGTGGGAGCAACGGCTAGGTGGTACAATCAATTGAGTCGTGCAAGAATCAGTTCATGGAGAGATCTTGCACAGGCTTTCATGCAACAGTATAACCATGTGACAGATATGACGCCAGATAGGATCACACTTCAAAACATGGAGAAAAAGCCTAATGAGAGTTTTAGGCAATATACACAATGATGGAGGGAGGTGGCAATGCAAGTACAACCATCATTGTTGGAAAAGGAAACCACCATGTTATTTATTAATACTTTGAAGGTGCCATTCATCACATATATGATTGGAAGTACCACAAAAAGTTTCGCGGATATAGTTATGGCGGGTGAGATGATTGAGAATGCCGTGAGAGGCGGTAAAATCGAGGGGGAAGTGGCTAAAAGATCGGCCCCAAGAAGAAAAGACAATGAGGTAAACAACATGAATAGCTTCAATTCTAGGGTAATCATAGTTGGACAACCTAAAACAGCTACGGGTGAGCAACAAAATACTCAAAGATAGGAATCGGGTACGAGACAGAATTCGGAGAGGATGCAATTCACTCCTATCCCTGTGACATATCGTGAGTTTTATCAAAGCTTATACGATGCACATACCGTTGCTCCGTTTCACTTGAAACCGCTGCAGCCACCTTACGCCAAATGGTATAATGCAAATGCTAAATGTGAATATCACGCGGGAATATCAGAGCATTCAATTGAAAACTGCACTGGGTTCAAGAAGGTCGTGGAGAGGCTCATCAAAATTGGGGTTGTGAAATTTGATAGTACCCCTGATACTGAAAGCCCGTTACTGGATCATGGCAATCAAGGAGTGAATGCCATTGATGAAACAAAGAAAAGAAAAATCAAGGAAGACATTGCTGAGGTGAAGACACCTGTGAAGGTAATATGGGAGGAGATGGTGAAGAGAGGTATACTGACCTCTAGAAAAGGAGGAGAAGGAATAGAGAACCATTGTGAGTTCCATGGGGAGGTGGGTCATATGATCCAAAATTGTGAAGAGTTCAAGGTCATGGTACAAGGCCTTATAGTTAACAAACAGTTGCAGGTTTCTAAGGGTAGTTCTTATGAAGGACAAATATATGTGCTGGAGAATGAACGACAAAGAACCAACCAACCGAGAATTATTATTTCCTCGCCAGGGAATAGTGAGGAGGGGTCGCAAACTAGGCCCAAAATAGTCATCCATAAACCCAATCCTTTCCCTTATAAGGATGACAGGAGGGTGCCATGGAGCTATGACTGCAATATAACAATACCTGAGGGGGAGAGTATAGCTAGCGCGTCCAGGGGTACGCAAAATGAAGGTTCTCATACACGAAGTGGGAAACGTTATGACGGAGGGAATATCAGAGTAGAGCCCGCAAGGACGAAAGATGTCAAGACTGAAAGGGAAAAGGAAACTGAAGTACTCATCAATGAGCCAGTAAAGGAGGAAGAGGTTAAGGAGTTTCTAAAATTCCTGAAACATGGCGAGTATAGCATGGTCGAGCAGTTGCGTAAGCAGCTGGTACGTATATCAGTGTTAGCCCTACTCTTGAGCTCTGAGGTGCATCGAGATGCGTTGTTAAAGGTACTTAACGAAACATATGTTACCTGACATATCCGTTAACAAGCTAGACCGGTTAGTAAACAATATCAGTGTTGACAATTTCATTTATTTTAACGATGATGAAATTCCACCTGGGGGCATAGGGTCAACCAAAGCCCTACACATCACTACTCAGTGCAAAGGATACACACTTCCAAGTGTACTCGTGGATAATGGGTCTGCTTTGAACGTCCTGCCGCTATCCACCTTGAACAGATTGCCCATTGACAGTTCGCATATGAAAACGTGTCATAGTGTGGTAAGAGCCTTTGATGGAACTGAAAGAAAAGTAATGGGGCGAATCGACATCCCTTTGGAGATTGGGCCGAATACGTATGAAGTTGATTTCCTAGTGATGGATATCAAGCCTTCCTACAATTGTTTATTGGGGAGACCATGGATACACTCGGCGGGAGCAAATTGCCTCTTCATTGCACCAAAATTAAAGTTAGTGATGGATGGTCGCTTAATAACCATCAATGCGGAAAAGGACATCATAGCGGCAGTTACCAGCAAGGCCCCTTATGTTGAGGCAAATGAAGAGGCTATTGAATGTTCTTTTCGCTCTTTAGAGGTCATTAATGCCACCTTTATTTTGGAGGGAAGCAAAGTGCCGGTACCCAAAATGTCTGGAGCCACGAGGATGGCCCTACAAATGATGATGGGGAAAGGAGCATTGCCGGGAAAAGGGCTAGGAAGACAATTGCAAGGAGAGGTTCAAATCCCAAAACTGATTGAGAAGAAGGACTGCTTTGGCTTGAGCTTCAAGCCAGAGCACAAGCACAAGAGGCAGGAAATAGAGAAGCGCCAAGAGAGAAGAAAGGCGCGTTTGAATGGAAAAGAAGTGGAGTGGGAACCGATGACATTCCCACCTATATCCAAATCCTTCAAATCAGGAGGACTGATGATAAAGGAAAGTCATCAAGTTAATGATGTACACAATGAAGGATTGGAGTAAGGAAGCCTCGAGGGCATTCGCCCTTACGAACTGGGGAGCTCTCTGAATAATTGGACTACGGAAGACCTTCCTGTAGTCTTTAGGAATTTTTCAGAGTAATTCTCAAAACATGTCTGTTACTCTAGGGCCTAGGAGTAGTAAGATTATATTCGTGAAATAGGCTTATGTTCATCTATAATTATTTAAATAAAACATAACTTTTTATTAATTTAAACGAGTGTCGTTCTATTTTTATCGACCAATATTCCTTCAAATTCTAGCAATTCTTATTCTTTTATTCATAGCACATAAACAATCATTCTTTGATTCATTCATTCTTTGTATATTCTTTCATACCCCCACAGGTCCCTAGATATCAATGATATGAGCGCTGATACTACAGATCTTAATTTCTCTGGCAATCAAAACATGTGTTTAGAGAAACCTCAGAATTTTGAAGATGTTCAGGATTGTAACGTATCTCTCGATCTGTTAAGAATGGTTAAGCAGGAGGAGAAACAAATCATGCCACATGAGAAAGAGGTAATAGAGAATATAGCCCTAGAGGAAGGGAAAGAGTTGAAAATCGGAACCCTAATTGGCGTGGACACAAGACATGGTCTGATTGAGTTGCTGCGAGAGTTCAAGGATATCTTCACCTGGTCATATCAGGATATGCCTGGATTGAGTACTGACATTGTGGTACATCATCTTCCGATAAGACAAGATTGTAAGCCAGTCCAACAGAAGTTGCGAAGAATGAGGCCAGATATCGTTTTGAAGATAAAGGATAAAGTCAAGAAGCAGTTTGATGCAGGATTCTTGCAAGAAGTGAAGTACTCCGAATGGGTAGCTAACATTGTGCCAGTCCCCAAGAAGGATGGAAAAGTACGAATGTGTGTTGATTACAGAGACTTGAACAAAGCAAGCCCAAAAGATAATTTTCCTCTACCCTACATTGACACTTTAGTAGATAACACAGCGGGATATTCATTGTTCTCCTTTATGGATGGTTTTTCAGGATACAACCAGATAAAGATACATCTAGAGAACATGAATAAAACCACCTTTATAACCTTGTGGGGCACCTTTTGCTACAAAGTAATGCCATTTGGACTAAAAAACGCAAGGGCAACGTACCAAAGGGCCATGGTGAACTTGTTCCACGACATGATGTATAAGGATATCGAGGTATACGTTGATGATATGATTGCCAAGTTGCGTACGGAAAAAGAGCATATTGAGGTCTTAAGGAAATTGTTTGTAAGGTTGAGAAAATTTCAACTGAAGCTCAATCCAGCAAAGTGTACCTTTGGAGCCAGATCTGGAAAGTTGTTAGGCTTCGTAGTCAGTGAAAAAGGAATTGAAGTCGACTCAGACAAGGTCAAAGCTATACGAGAATTACCTCTACCGCGTACTCAGAAAGAAGTTCGAGGATTCCTAGGAAGGTTGAATTACATTGCTCGGTTCATTTCGCAACTAACCGAGAAATGTGATCCTATCTTTCGCCTCCTCAGAAAGCACAATCAAGGTATTTGGGATGGGGAATGCCAGAGTGCTTTTGAAAAGGTCAAGCAGTATTTGTTGAATGCTCCGGTATTGTCTTTACCCAGCCCAGATAAACCATTAATACTGTACTAATCAGTGTTCAGTAATTCTATGGGATGTGTGCTTGGCCAGCATGATGAGTCAGGGAAAAAGGAGAAGGCAATTTATTATCTCAGTAAGAAGTTCACTGACTGTGAGATGAGATATTCACCAATCGAAAAGTTGTGTTGTGCATCGATTTGGACAACTCTTGAGATTAAGACAAGACATGCTATACCATACCACTTGGCTCATCTCAAAACTTGATCCGTTGAAATACATGATGGAGTCAACAGCTCTAAATGGGAGAATGGCGAGATGGCAAATTTTACTTTCGGAGTTTGATATAATCTACATAAGTCAGAAGGCTATAAAAGAAAGTGCGGTAGCGGACTTCTTGGCTAGTAGGGCTCTAGAATTATGAGCCACTAAACTTCAATTTTCCAAATGAGGAGTTGATGTGTATAGCAATGACTAAAAATTCTTCTTGGAGGCTCAATTTTGATGAGGCTTCTAATGCAGTCGGAAATGGAATTGGGGCAGTCTTGGTATCTCCGAATGACGATCATTATCCTTTTATGTGCAAGTTGGACTTTGATTGCACAAACAATATGGCTGAATATGAAGCATGCATCATGGGACTTCAAGCAGCTATAGAGCGAGGTATAAAAACTCTAGAAGTATATGGGGATTTGGCGTTAGTTGTTTATCAGCTTAGAGGTGAATGGGAGACAAGGGACCCTAAATTGATTAGTTATTGAAAGGTAGTTTTGGGGTTACTTGAGGAATTTGATAGCATCACCTTCAATTATCTCCCACGAGACAAAAATCAGATGACAGATGCTTTAGCAACCTTGGCCTCAATGATTAAGGCAAATAAAGAAGAAAAAATGAAGCCAATTCGAATGAGTGTTTACGAGGCTTCAGCTCATTGTTGTAACATTGAGAGGGAGGGAAATGACAATAACCCTGGTATCAAGATATATTGCGATACGTGAGAGATCGTAAATACCCTAAACAGGCCAGTGAAAATGACAAACGAACCTTGAGGAAGTTAGCTTGCGACTATGTTTTAGATGGAGATATCCTGTACAAAAGACGAAAAGACCAAGTACTTTTGAGATGTGTCGATGCTGTGGAAGCTAAGTTAATTCTAGAAGAAGTTCACGAAGGTGTATGCGGGACGCATGCAAATGGGTTCACGATGGCAAGGCAAATAATGAGGTTTGGCTATTATTGAGCCACTATGGAAGGGGACTGCATCAGTTGCACCAAGAAATGCCATAAGTGCCAGATTTATGGGGATAAAATTCATGTACCACATTCACCTTTGCATGTTATGACTTCTCCATGGCCCTTTTCCATATGGGGCATGGATGTTATTAGACCAATATCACCGAGAGCTTCAAATGGACATCGGTTTATCTTTGTAGTAATTGACTACTTCACAAAAATGGGTAGAGGCTGCTTCTTATGCGAATGTTACTAAGTCAGTTGTGAGTCGATTCTTGAAGAAGGAGATCATTTGTCGGTATGGAATGCCTGAGAAGATCATATCCGACAATGCATTGAACCTAAACAACAAAACGGTAGCAGAGGTTTGCGACTAGTTCAAGATCAAGCATCAAAGTTCTTCCCCTTATCGTCCAAAAATGAATGGGGCAGTGGAGGCCGCCAACAAGAATATTAAGAAAATAGTGGGGAAGATGACTGAGACGTATAGATATTGGCATGAGAAGTTGCCATTTACACTCTTAGCCTACCGAACATCTGTCAGAACCTCTACTGGGGCAACTCCATTCTCGTTAGTCTATGGGATAGAAGCAGTATTACCTATTGAAGTAGAAATACCTTTCTTCCAATTTTGTGAAGTAAAGTTAGATGAAGTGAGTGGGTTCAATCCGGATGACCAGTTGAACTTGATTGAAGAAAAGAGGCTAAAAGCCATTCGACATGGTCAGATGTATCAGAAGCGAATGATGCGAGCTTATGACAAGAAAGTTCGACCAAAAGAATTCCATGAGGGAGACCTTGTACTGAAAAAGATCCTTCCTATTCAAAAGGATTTTAGAGGAAAATGGATGCCGAATTGGGAAGGGCCGTATGTCTTGAAGAAAGCTGTCTCCGGTGGTGTATTGATCTTAGCAGAAATGGATGGGAAAAGTTTACCTAATCCAGTGAACTTGGACTCAGTTAAAAAATACTTTTTCTAAAGAAGAAGAGAATCTAAGGTGAAAACCCGCAAAGGGCGCCTTGAAAAAAAAATCAAAAACGGAGAGGCCAAGGTGAAAACCCGCAAAGAGCACCTTGTGACCAAAAGGGTTTTGAGTTGAAAACCTAAAAGGGCAGCTCAAATTTTGAAGAGTACACAGTGATCTTGTTACAAAGAGCGAAGAATGCTACAAACTGGGGCATCAACAGAGTAATTGGGATCTTTTAAACACATTTTTAACTCAAGAAAGACTTCATGGAGCTGGTAGCAATGATATCTAGAGGATCTAACTTCTATCTTGTTTTCCATATTTAGATTCTACTCCTTCCTAAAGATAGGCCTTCGGATTAATTTTCTTTGTATTCTTTCTTCTTAATTCATTCAAATCCAATTATTCTTAAAGATTTATTCATCTTCCATGTTGCATTGAAATAATGATAGATGAACTAAATATGTTTACAAACGAAGTTTTGCGTATTACTCTGAAATTTCTAGACAATACAAGAAACTAAAATAGGACAATTGTTCGAGAAATTCACGTAAGTAAAGGATGAAGGAACTCGAGGAATTTCTTTCGTCCAGTCTAAAGGGAAAATGAACAAAATCAATGATTCAATTTTAAGAAAAGATTGTTTTACAAACATTCTCAGTGGATCGTAGCATTGGAGGAAGGGTACAGGCCTACAAGCTGAGCGTGAATGAAGCTTTGAGAAAAGAAAGGCAAATGAAAGAATGAATGATGACGTCTAGGATAGGGGTCATATTCATGACATTTTGCATCATAACATGTTTAATTAGGAACATTTGACTCACTTTGAGCATAGCATCCTAAATTATCAAGCATAATCATTTTTACAGGTTATCAGAGACGGCGCGCTTTAAAACCTAAAACAGTAGGCTAATATGCTACGGCATAGCAGATCTGACCTTCATCGGGGCAGATCTAAGATGACAGATCTTATCTCTCTGTATTGACGGGGAGCATATCGAAGATATAGTTGATTTAGCTTTCACGTGTTTACGATGAAGCAAATCTAAGATGATTTGTCGTCTCTGTATTGTCAGAGAACAAATCGAAGTTTGGCATCTTCACTTTGATGGAGAGCAGACACATAGCAGATCTAACCTTCAGATGTTTATGCTGAAGCGGATCCAAGATGGTTTGGCATCCTTGTGTTTACAAGGAACAAATCGAAGACATAGCTGATTTGGCTTTCACGTGTTTACGTTGAAACAAATCTAAGATGATTTGTCGTCTCTGTATTGTTAGAGAACAAATCGAAGTCTGGCATTTCCATTTTGATGGAAGGCAAACACATAGCAGATCTTACCTTCAGATGTTTACGCTGAAGCAGATCCAAGATGACAGATCTTATCTCTCTGTATTCGGCAGGGAGCAGATCGAAGATATAACTTCTTTGGCTTTCACGTGTTTACGATGAAGCAAATCTAAGATGATTTGTTGTCTCTGTATTGTCAGAGAACAAATCAAAGTCTGGCATTTCCACTTTGATGGAAGGCAGACACATAGCGATTTACCTCGGATGTTTACTGTTGAAGGAGATCCAAGATGGCGATCTTATCTCTCCGTATTTGGCAGGGAACAGATCGAAGATATAACTGGTTTGGCTTTCACGTGTTTTCGATGAAGCAAATCTAAGATGATTTGTCGTCTCAGATTGTCGATAACAAATCAAGTCCGCATTTCCACTTTGATGGAAGGCAGACACATAGCAGATCTTACCCTCAGATGTTTACGCTGAAGCAGATCCAATATGACAGATCTTATCTCTATGTATTCGGCAGGGAATAGATCAAAGATATAGCTGATTTGGCTTTCACGTGTTTTCGATGAAGCAAATCTAAGATGATTTGTCGTCTCTGTATTGTCAGAGAACGAATCAAAGTTTGGCATCTTCACTTTGATGGAGAGCAGACACATAGCAGATCTCGCCTTCAGATGTTTATGCTGAAACGGATCCAAGATGGTTTGGCATCCTTATGATTACAAGGAGCAAATCGAATCATAGTTGATTTGGCTTTCACGTGCTTACGTTAAAGCAAATCTAAGATGATTTGGCATCTCTGTATTGTCAGGGAACAAACCGATGAAGCAGATTTGGCGTTTCTGTGTTCGACGGAGAGCAGATCGAAGATATCAACATAACAGTCATGAGTTTGCAATGAGCAGATTGAAGAAGCAAATTTGACGTCTTTGTCTTAGACGGGGAGCAGATAGAAGATAATAGATTTGGCGTCTCTGTAGTAGACAGGGGGCAGATCAAAGATAGCAGATATCGCCTTCCTGAGTTGCAGTGAAGCAAATTGAAGCCGTCAAGAGGCCATTTAAAGAAGATCAAGTACCAAGAAATTAAAATTCGGCGAGACTAAGAAAAATTGGCCATTTTGGAGTCTTTGCTCCATTCTCATTACACAACAATGAGCAAAGAGGGGCAGCTGTAATGGCCAATTTTTGGCCCAAGCAAACAAGCAAAAAATAAAATCCACATAACCAAATTCCAAGTCCATTTACAATGTTAAACAGCCCAAAAATCAAAACTACCCAATTACAATAACTAAACCTACCCAAACCCAATACCCAAAACCAGCCCAAATTAGAACTACCCAAACCTAAGCAATTTTCAGCAAAGAAAAGTGGTGATGAACCCTAACCGTCACCCCACATTGGCCACCTATGCCACTACCAGTTGTCTGCCACCAGCACACCCACTTGCCTCCACCACTCCATACCTGCAAAAGAAGACAAAAAAAGAGGACAGCAAAGAAAAACACCAAAAAATAAAATTCTTTGTATTTTTTCTTTGGATTTTGGGCTATATAAAAGCCCTATGTTCATTGTGCCTGGAGGGGGGGAAATCGATTGTATTTTGGAGAGAAGAGATTGTATTAGAGGGGGTTGTATTACAGAGATTTTTGGGAGAAATCAAAAGGAGAAAACAAGTTCAAAAGGTGTTTGTCCTTATTTTTATTTATTTATTTTTTTTATCTTCTTTCTATTCGCTCGTTTTTCTATTTTACAAATATTTTAACAAAAAAAACTTACAAAAAATATAAAAAGGGAAGAGGAAGGAACTTACGGTGTTCAATTTTCCAACATCGTGGATTTATCGAGGAAGCCACCGCCAAGATCGGTGGCCGGAAACCGAATGGATTCTTGAGTTCTAGGGTGCTTCTCATTAATTTTTGAAGGTTTTGGGTCGTTTTAACCCCAAATCCGGCTCTACTCGAGAAGAGAAGCGAAAAAAGGCCTCGAAGATTTTCCGCCACCATGGATTGCATGGCGCCTTGCCGTCGGCACGCCGTGATGGCGTGATTGTTGATGGCCGGTCCGATAACCAGAAGGAGGGAAGGGTTGAGAGAGTTGAGAGCCTTCTCTATTTTGAAAAATGAATGTAGGGTGGTAGGGTGATGTTTTAACTCTTTTTTTGTTTTTTTTTAAAAAAGTTTTTTATGATAAAAAATAAAGTATGGTTTTAATTAATAATAAAACAAAATGATATGAGGAAGTAGTTTTAATTAACAATAAAATAAAATAGCATGGGGAGTGGTTTTGATTAATAATAAAACAAAGTAGCATGGGGGGGAGTGGAATCGGCTTTTTTGCTTGGGACCATGCATGTTACCTTTAATTGGGAAATATACGCAATTGGTCCCCTCCTTTTTGCTAGCCTTCAATCGGGCCATATTTAAGTTTTTATATTATTTTAATTTGGCCTGCAATTGTGTGCTATTTCAATTTGCCCCTTTATGCGGTATTTTAAGATTTGGGGCATTTTAATTTTAGATCTCGGACATTTATACGCAATTAATTTTAGCCCAAAATTTGCTTTCAATAATTTGTTTTACTTGTGTTATCTCTTGGATTTTGTTTCTTCTCTCAATTAAGTTCCAGTTATTCTTTTAGAATAAACATGTTTCTACATATTATTTTGATTTCATACTTTTGTAATTATTATTTTCTCTTTTCACGTGCATACTGCTTATATGAAATACCTTTATATTATTATTACTACTATATGTATATATTTATAATATTACTAATAGTTTTTTTTACATTATTATGTATATACCATGTAAATATTTTAATATTATATTATGTATACATTATATATATATATATATATATCTTTTAATATTGTATTTTTATTGTTTTGCATATGCCCTAATATTTTATCGCTTATATATTTTTTATTTCCCATATTATCTTACTTTATATATTTTTAACTATATCATGTATATGCTACTACTATATATATATTTATGTAGTATTATTAATAGTTGTTTCTAATATTATGATTATTTCTAATATGTATATATTATGTATTTACCTTCAATATTATATATCGTATATTTCTAATACTATTACGTTATTACTACTATTATATTATTATTATATTTTTACCCATTACTCTTTAAATACACTTATTTTACCTTTTACTCTTCACTCACTATATATATTGATTACTTCTCTATATATTCACATACATATATATAATTTCACACATCATTCCAAAATTTTTACTTGTATTATTACTATTAATATTATTATTATCTTCACTATACTATCATTCTTTAGTCTTACATAATGATTGTTTATTTATTACTAGTTTTTTTAATCTCGAATATTTCCTAGCTTATTCGTTATTATTTTTTTATTCGTTTTATTCATTTATTTGTTACCTTGAAATAAGATTTTTTGCAAATAAGGCAATGCTTTGTGTTTGGAAATTTCTAGAAAGCAGTGCCCTAACTTATTGGGTTGCCACTTTTCTCGTTGAATTCGAATAATTAAGTACCCTTCTAAGTTTTTTTAGAAGTTTTCTAAATGCAAGCCACTATCTTGGAATTTCAAAGCAATATGTCCTAACTTATTGGATATAGCGTTTTGCTGTTTCGAGATAGGAATTTCAAAAAAAGGGGTAACTTAATGTCAATACTTTGACGCTAGTGAATCCCAATTTTCAAAGTTAAAATATTTTAAAGAGGACTACATCTTAAAATTTTTTTTCTTTCGACATTAAAGACATTTGATAATCAATTAGGTACCAATTTTTGGGCGTTATGAGGGTGCTAATCCTTCCTCGTACGTAACTGACTCCCGAACCCGTTCTTTTATTTCGTGGACCAAAACTAATGATTTTAAAACAAAATGTTTTAAAGGTGATCCCATCGCACCTAAAAAGATTGGTGGCGACTCCCGTTTGCGTTTTTAAAATCGATTCCCATTTTCTAAAACTCGATTTGAAAATGGTTTCGACAAAGAGATTCTATATTTTCATGTAAAATAAGTTTTAATAAAATAATTTTCCTTTCAAAAAATTTAGTGAATAATTTTTGGGTTCAATTTACTAATTAGATATATTTGAAGAAAATTAATTTTGGGTTGAATTGAGCACACAACCATGAATGTGACTCCACCCATGCCATTCTGTGTACTCAAATCTTTTGGCATACTTTATTATGAGTTAGAAACTTTCACCAACTTTTGTTGTTCCGGTGAAAAGAATGTAAATTTATATTCATTTTTCAATTAATGATAGTTTCTTTTTAGTATAAATTAAAGCAAGCTTTTAAAAGTAATGGCAATTTTTTTTTTAAAAAAAGTTTTTAAATGAGATGATTTTTTTAACAATTTTTTTAGATTTTGATTATATCTGTTTTTTTTGACACAATGTTTGGAACTACCCATTACTCCTCCCCCAACCCATAAATAAGAGGATAATGCGCTTCAATGCACTCAAACCCGCATCCTCCTGTATTGACAATAATGTCCATACCAATCGAGTTAAGACTCAATCGGCGAGATGATTCTTTTTAAAAGTGGCTTAAGTTATCTTATTTAATTATATTATATAAAATAAATTTAATACAAAAGATAAATTAACTCTAATCAATATAAAGTAAGATCACACTATATCAGAAATATCATCGTGTAGAGATTGAAGGATTTCATACAGGGTTGCACGAATGTAAAATTGCCCAAAGGTCTTGAAATGGTCAATTTTGCCAAACCATCTGTTACCTTATTGACTTCTCTAAAAACACGTAGTAAGTGAATAGTTCAATATCATCAAAGAATTTCTTTGATAAAATGGATCATAAAAGATTTACGTTACTCCTTGCCAAATTCTTGAATAGCTTCCTTACTATATGTCTCAAGCATCACTTTTTTTAATACAAGAATCTGCGCAATTTAAAAACTATCATTAAATGATAAAACTACATTAATTTGTTTATTAAATGAGTTTTCAGTTTTTTAACCTCATTAATTCGTGACATAGAGATGGAGGAAATATTTATATATATATTTTTAATGTTGAGCCAAAAAAATTATGTGTGACTGTTAGACTTAGGGCTAGTTTGGTAATGCTTTTGAAAAGTGCTGTGAAAAAGTGCTTTTGAGAAGTGCTTTTGAAAAGTTTGGTTTAAAATTTGAGTGTTTAGCACTGCTGTTAAAAAGTGCTTTTGAGAAATAAGATGTCAATTTTAGACATGTTATTATAAAGTGACAAATATGCATTTAAATAATATTTAAATTAGTTAATATTATTATATTTTAGTAAGAATATAAAAAATATTATAACTTCTTGTTAATATTTTAATATATAAAATATAAATTTTAAATATTTTAAGCAATAAATATTAATTATTTATAAAATTTAATTAGAATATATAAATTATATTTTAAATATTTAAATATAACTATTAAATATTTATAATTAGTATTTTAAAAATATTTTTATTTTTAATTAATAATTTTAACACATTTGTAATTAAGTACCAAGAAAAAAGAGAAAGTACTATGTTATTGGAGGTGAAAAGTAATTAAGTATTAAAAGTGTTTTGGAAGAGAAAAGGTAAAATTTTTTTTTTTCGAAGTGCTTTTCAAAAGCACTTCGAAAGGTTAAAATTTCAATTAAAAAATTTTGTTTCGCGACTTTTCTTCCGAAGTGCTTTTGAAAAGCAATGCGAATCGGCCCTTAATTATGATTAATCTAAAAGTAAATAGAATCTAATAGCATGATTTTGATTTTGATTTTTAAATATAAATTTTATAGAAAAAATTAAGGAGATCAAAATTAAAGAAAAATTATCACACAATTGTTTTATATACATTATAATAATTCATTTATTAATTTTCTACAATTACTACTATGAAAGATATTTTTGAGAAAACATAATTGGTATCAAAATATATTCACTTTATTTTTAAAAATATTACTTTCTGTTAAATATGACTCATATTTTCAGTCAAATTTGAAAAATAGTCTTTCAGTTAAACTCTGTTTACTTGTTTCAATCAAACACTGATTAGTTTAGATTATTTTACTATTATTTGACTTATGAATTTAGCCTATAAATAGGCTCTTTTACAACCTTAGAAAATATACCTATTTTTAGATATTAGAACTCATAACACATTTAGAGAATTTTGTGTTTACGTTTTGTGGGTTCTTTGTTTTTGGGTTTTCGGGGTTTAGTTTTTATCTCCATCTTTTGTACTCTTCGTTCTTTTGTCATTATAGTAAAATTATCTTTGCCCGTGGTTTTTTATCCTCTTTGGAGGGGTTTTTCCACGTTAAATTTGTGTTTTCAATTTCTCAATTTATTCTGCTATTTTCTTGTTCGTTGCTTAATCGGGTCGAAATCCTAACAAGTGGTATCAGAGCTAGTTCAATTTTCATAGATCAGCCCGTTCAAAGATGACAACAACAAGGTTTGAAATTGAGAAGTTCGATGGTGAGACAAATTTCAATCTGTGGCAAGTTCGGATGATGGCAATTCTAGTTCAATCAGCTTGAAAAGGTTGTTATTGGGAAAAGCCCGAGAATCTAAATAAAATGAATGGGAAGAGCTTGATGAAAAGGCTTTATCTGCAATCCAGTTGTGCCTCACGAATACGGTATTGTAGGAGGTATTGATGGAAAATACCTCATCTGCCTTGTGGAAAAGGTTAGAAACTCTTTACGCGACTAAGTCTCTGGCTAACCGTTTAGTGTTGAAACAACATCTATTTACGTTTCACATGAACGAAGGTGAGCTTCTTAGAGATCACATCAGTCAATTCATCACTCTTTTAAATGATTTAAAGAATGTTGAGGTTCATATTGACGATGAAGATCAGGCTATGCTATTATTGTGCTCTTTACCCCCTTCATACAAGTCTTTCAGGGAGACCCTGATTTATGGCTGAGACAAACTCTCGTTCGAAGATGTGAAGGCTCATTTGTTGAGTAGAGACAAACTCGACAATGAGCTTCATTTGGATAGCAAGACAGATAGGCAAGCTTCCGTTTTGGTAGCATCAAAGAAACAAGATAAAAGGTGTCGCTATTGTAAAAAGTTAGGTCACGTCAAAGTAGATTGTTATAAACTGCGAAATAAAAAAGCTGCTAAGAGTAATGAGGAAGATGTAGCTGGTGCTAATTTGGCCGATGAAAATGGGGATGATTTCTTGTTAGTGTCAACAAGTGATAACACCAAGGTCACGTCCGAGTGGATCCTAGATTCAGGATGTTCTTTCCACATGTGTCCCAATAGAGAATGGTTCTCCACATACAGTTCGATTGAAGGTGGAGTTGTGCGCATGGGAAATGATTCATCTAGTAAGGTAATTGGTATTGGTACTGTTAAAATTAAGATGCACGATGGGACGATTAGGACACTCTCAGATGTCAGATATGTACCTGATTTACGAAAGAATCTCATCTCCTTAAGTATTTTAGACTTGAAAGGATGCAAAATCAACATCGAGTCGAGTGGTATTAAAGTATCTCGTGGAGCTCTCGCTTTGTTAAAAGGTAAAAGAACCGCAGTCTTTATATTCGGAAGGTTATACGTTGATCGGTGAAATCGGACGCCCTCGTCTGCATTACGGAGTTGAAGTCAACTTGTTTGGAGCGGAGGCAACTTGGTCATAGGAGGGAAAAAGGTATGACTGTTTCGTTGAAGAGAGGTTCTCTTTAGATGCGTGTTTTGAAAAGTTAGGTACTCGTGTTCGTGAAAATCGACCGGGTTAGTTTTGATTTGGCGGTGTACAAGTCGAAGGGTAGAAGTCTTCCGCTTCTAAGCACAAATTCGACTCGCTTAATTCCTGCATAGTTCAAGATAGGCTCGTGGCGGGCTTTGGCAAAGATGGCGTTGTGGAAATATGAGTCAAGGTGGAGATTTGTTAAATATGACTCCTATTTTCAGTCAAATTTGAAAAATAGTCTTTCGCTTAAACTCATTTACTTGTTTCAATCAAACACCGATTAGTTTAGATTATTTTACTATTATTTGACTTATGAATTTAGCCTATAAATAGGCTCTTTTACAACCTTAGAAAATATACCTATTTTTAGATATTAGAACTCATAACACATTTAGAGAATTTTGTGTTTACGTTTTGTGGGTTCTTTGTTTTTGGGTTTTCGGGGTTTAGTTTTTATCTCCATCTTTTGTACTCTTCGTTCTTTTGCTATTATAGTAAAATTATCTTTGCTCGTAGTTTTTTATCCTCTTTGGAGGGGTTTTTCCACGTTAAATTTGTGTTTTCAATTTCTCAATTTATTCTGCTATTTTCTTGTTCGTTGCTTAATCGGGTCGAAATCCTAACACTTTCTAATATTATTTTTAAAAATAAATTAATTTTCACTAGGTATGATAAAATTTAATTAGTATAAATATTTTAATTAAATTTAAGGACTCTGAATTTAATACATGGTGAATTAAAGTGAACATTTCACAAATAATGTTAAGACAATAATTTGTTTGATATGTTTCATATTCATTTTATGATTTATGTTTGAAGTCTATGATTGTCTCTATCAACAATGTTATTTCTAAGATTTGAACCTATGTCTCCCTTTGAAATAATATCTTACTATTATACCTAACACTTGTTAATATATATTTAAGATTTTAAAAATGAAATACATGTTGATCTCAATCCTAATTGTGTATTTTTTTCACTAGCAATATACTTGATAATAATTCTGGGAAAATGATCATTAATAATACATGTATTTTATCGATAAACATCATTGCATTTTAAGTGGAAAACTTAAATTTAAATTTTAAAGACAATATTATTAAGAAAGATAACTATAATCTCTAAATATCAATTTACATAAACAATAAAATAAATATGAAAAACAACTTAATTATAAAAAGAAAATGTAATCATTATCTGACCTCATCCATGGATAAGTATGTCATTATTAGAGTCAAATTGATTGCATGCACATTAAACGAAACGAGAATATAATCTACCTGACATTTTTTTTTTTTGGTTTTTTTCCAGTGAAGTCCAAATTATCTAAACTTATATTTAAATCTTACGCCAGCCTTCGCTTTCGTTAATCCTTCTTTCTTAAATAAAAAGTTTGACCATGACGACAACTTCATAAATTTCAATATGTATTTAAATTATTAAAAGTTATTTGTACAAAACACATGGTTTAACATTCTTAATTTATTAAAATTTATCGATTGGGTCTTAACTCGATTTATTTATTCTTCTATTTAAGAGTAAAAACGGATTATAGATATTTAAAAAAAAATTAATTCAATCTTGAAAGTATCTGTTTTTTTTTTTACAATAGCCTACAATTATTCATTTTTTCTTTCCAACCCTTCAATAAGAGAATAAATAAGTTTCAACACGCTCGAACCCACGTCCTCCTCCATAGGCAACAATATCAATGGTAATCAAATTAAGACTTAGTCGATTTAATTATGTATAATTCTAAACATTATATAAAAAATTATTAAAAACTTGATTGAATATAAAATAGGATAATTAAATTAAATAATTATTAACCTCATAAAAATACGAAATCAAATAAAATTTTAAATTTTAAAAAGAAAAGAAATATACATTCTCTTATTATATTTTATAATTTCTATTTAAGTTCATAATTGTTTTTCTAACAAAATTCTTCTCAAATTTCAAACTTATATTTTCTTATCACAAATGCATTATATCCCTTATCACCATACAACTTTCTTTTTGGCAAATCTATTTACATTTCCTTATTACCTTTATCAATAATTATTATTTTAAAAAATCATTACTTTAATAATTTTTACCTTATTTTTATTTTCACTCAAATAATAAAGACTACTATATAATTATATTTATATAATTTGAATTTTTAAATATTTATAATTACAATTTTTATCATCTAGTTAATTATGAACATAATGTCGGAGTCTTAATTCGATTGGTATGTGTATTGTTATCAATGCAGGAGGATGTGGGTTTGAGTATACTGAAATGTATTATCCTCTTATATATAGGTTGAGGAGAAACTATGTGTATTTCTAAATATTGTGTTAAAAAATGTTGATATGATTGAAATCTATAAAAGAGAGATTATCACCTATAACATTAGTATATATTGACCGTGGTTCAATGTCCATTTTGCTGAGCTTATAATAGAACATGCTTCCATGATAATATTTAAATTGTGGGACAACTAGTATTTCATATGCTCGATGATATAAATTTGTGTTTCTTTTTCTTTCAAAAATTTGAAACTAGCAGTTAGTGCACCGAATTCAGAGTAGGGTTATAGGTCATTGGACCTAATATTGAAAGAGATAGTTACTATTTGGTCAGTTATGACTGAGTAGAAGACTTGGTTACAGATTAAACCACTTACAAAACTATAGTTATTGCTGTCGAATATTCTTATCTGCCTTCTCGGTTGCCCGCTATTCTAAATTGACCACGTTACAGTATTGATATTACAGTTCATTTGTGCACAAGCAATTACCCAGGTTCGTTCGTAATGTACATCTTTGCTTGTTCCAGGCACTCTCAAGCAAGTCAGCTTTTCAAAGGCATAAACAGAGGTTGTAACATGCTAAAACACGTAGTGCCAGGCACAAAATCATGAAAGTAGGTTGAATTGCATAGAGTATGAAACTGTGAATTATATATATTTTTTATTTCCTCTTTAACCATTGAGTCACTGACTGTCTAAGTTTCTAATATATAATTAGTTCTTGGGGGAGCAAGCTGCACTGTCTCTTGTGGAAGTAACAACAGAAGAGTAAACGACTTCATTGCTTATTCTGAAGAGGATAGTGAAATGGAAGACCTCTCGAATAGTTCCAGACAGAACAGACCCCTATGGGAGAAGATCCTGAAGAACATTGTGGATATTTCAACCCCAGGAAGAAGTTCTGAAGATGCCTTGACGGAAAAAATGGAAGTATTTGGGTCCCTAAGGTCAATGGGAAACATAACAAACAAGTACAGGATGTGGGTTCAAAGGCCAATGGCTACTTGTTTTCACTGGGCAATGGTGCTGCAAAAATGATACCTGCAAACAATCCACCTCACAAGGAGGTCTTGCCTGGTTTGGAAAGTTGGCAAGCCAGTAAAATCTCCTCCTGGCACAATCTTGAAGGACATTCTATCCAGTGGTTTTCTGTCGTTTGTAAATCTTTTGGCGTTTGTGTTCAGGTTATTTTATACTTATTTGGTGGCATATTGATGCTAGTGACTTAGAAATTTGAACGACTAAAGAAGACACATTTTGCTATGAAATTAGCTACGGATCCAATGAGACTGTTGACTTACAGCCCTTTAGTTAACTTGTTTCCTTTTTCTTTGGACTTCAAAGGAAAGGTGGATCATCCTACCAAGCTGTTACCATAGACATTTGTCTTAGTCCATACTGCTCCAACTCTTCATTTTCCTATACCCATGTCAAGCACATATTTGGATACGGTTATATGGGGATATGATCCTCCAAGGATGCTCTACATACATTGAAAATTTACAAAGAATTGAACATACCAGCACTCACAGTCTCACACTTGAATTCGAATAACATATAGTCTTAGAACCTTGTTTATCGAGATCCAACCAGGCATTTAAGGTCAATATGCTTTCATTTCTCAGCCATTGTAGGTTGCATCAGACTTTCTTATTCATTTTATTTTTGCTAATTGCACATATGATTTTAGGAATGATGGCTGAGGTCACAACAGCATTGGCAGCTGTAGGAATCACCATATGCGCCTGTGTGGTGAGTTGGTTTAAATTCAACGCCGATTAGGTTAATAGTTTGATAGTTCCGTAACATCTTTACTTTCTTCTGTTTCAGGCTGAGATTGATAGAGGAAGGGGAATGGCAGTCATGTTATTTCATGTCGAAGCCAACCTTGAAATTTTGGTACTGTGTTCAGACCCACTTTGCTAATCCAATAATGCTTTAGAATGACATGAAATGAACTACACACTGACACAAGGAATGGCTCCGTTTTGTTTCAGGTTAATGCGTGTTCAAGGCTCGATCTAATCCTGGGAGTTCTGGGATGGTCTGTCGGTTGTAGTTGGCCGAGCAAAATAGAAAACAACCAACTTCAGAATTGCTAATCCGATAATCGAAACAAAAAATCCGACTAGTCGATCCAGAGGTCGCAAGCTAGGTATGAAAGTTTTGTCCCCCCATAGAGAGTAAGGCCTAGTGTATTTACAGTAAATTTTGGTATACTAGTTCATAATCTTGAATCTGTTTGATAAACGCTCATAAAGAAAATAAAAGCAGGAGGCAAGAAGCTGAGTCTGGATAAAATGCGAAGTAGTGTATATATAAAGCAAAGATAAGGTTTATACTCTTGTAAAGATACTTAGGTTAAACACTTCCACAAGTTCCTTTTTTTTTTTAAATATATATATAAATTGCCATTTTTTTTTCTCATAGAAATAAATTATTTGTTGCAAATCATTTTCATATATAATTTTGATATTTCTTTTTTAATATATGTTTTAAACAATTAATAGAGAGGCCATGATTCATCAACAAAATGAGATAAAAGGGTATTTAACGCCCAAAGTATGCATGGTGGTGAGTAAGAATTACTTGACAGTTTTTAACAATAATTTTATTTTATTTCTCTTATTAATGTTCTACTAGAGGTGATCATGGGCCGGGCCGGATTCGGCCAGTGCCTGCACAAAATTTTAGGCCCGGCCCGGCCCGAAATATGGGCCTAAAAATTTGTCCAAGCCCGGCCCAAAATAAAAGTGCTAAGCCGAGCCCGGCCCGGCCCGCCCATATTAATTTTTTTTTTCTTATTTCATTAAATAAAAAATTTAAAATATAATAAATCAAATATATTTAAAACATATAAATAAATATTAAAATAAATAAAATAATACTAAAATAATTCTTAAAACAATACACAAATTAACAATATAATAAAAAATAATTATATTAAAAATTTAAAATGATTAAAAATAAAATAAAAAATATATTAATATATAATTCGGGCCGGGCCGGGCCTGGGGCCAAAAAACTCTTACCCGAGGTCCAGCCCATTTTCTAAACGGGCCTCTTTTTTTGCCCAAGCCCATTTTTCGGGCCTATATTTTTACCCAAACCCTCCATTTTTCTAAGGGTTTTTGGTCAGCCACCCGGCCCATGATCAGCTCTATGTTCTACTTATAGCATAATAATGAACTTGAGCTTTCCATTATTCAACACCATTTGAGACTAATTTCAGTTATAATAATAATATCCTAATTTGACCCTCATGTAAATTCAACTTTAAAAATCATCCTTATAGATATTAAATTATTTGTAGTCACTTTTCATATGGAAAGGTAAAATTTTATGAAGGTGATGTGTGAATAGAGTATGAAATTAAATTTTTGTCCTAGAAAATTTAATTGTCAGAAAACAAACCCTATTTATAGTAGTATAAACTCTAAATAACCTTGCATTTTTGAGATGTGGGATTGTACTACTTTAATAAATCTTCACATTGTAAAACAATATTTAATAGTGTCTTCAAATTTTAACCTTCAAGTTTTAACAATGATTAAGTCCAAACATAGTTGGAACTTAACCACAATCACAATCTTAGTCATCATATAGATAGGATTCTTAGTGGTAGAAATTTTCTGGATCTTTATTCTACTTTTTCCAAAATCTCTCGTACAAAATGATAGCAGATGTCAATGTGCTTCGTCTTTGCATGATAAACTTGATTATTTGCTAACTGAATAGCACCCTGACTATCACAATATACTTTGACGTACTTCTGCTTAATTTCCAATTCACCAAGCAATCCTTGAAACTAAATTGTCTATTTTACAGCCTTTATGATTGCCAGATACTTCGTTTCTATAGTAGATAAGACAACTGTTGACTGTAAAGTATACTTCCAACTAACTGGCTCCTTTGTACCAGCAGTCGATCATTGTTTGTCTAGATCACTAGCATAGCTTGAATCACAATATCCATTCACCCTGATTATCGTCCTACTAAAAAAAATCAATCAAATATCCATTATACTATGAATATATTGCAAAAATCCATTTCATAGCTTGCCATGCTCCTTTCCTGAATCATGCATATATTTGCTCACAACTCCAATTGTTTGTGAAATGTCAAATCTTGTACGTACCATAGCATACATTAAGTTAGCAACAACATTTGCATATGATATCTTTAATATGAATTCTCGTTCTACATTATTTTTTGGCAACATAGAAACATTAAGGTTGAAATGGAAAGCAAAGAAAGTACTAACAGGTTTTGATTTTTCATTGATACCAAAGCATTTTAACAAAATTTCCAGATATTATTTCTAAGTCAAATAAAGCCTCTTCAAGCTTCTAACTCATGTATTGCCTTGAACTTTGTTGGACTTGGCTTGAGCTTTCCATTTTTCTACACCATTTGAGTGGAATTATAATAATAATCTCCTAATTTAACCCTCATATAAATTCAAACAGCTACTGACCCTAAACACATACCTCAAAACTTCTAACCCTAAATTTTGGGGTGTTACAATAATATTTTTAAATGGAACCAAATTATAAAACTATATATTCACACACATACATATTATACCTTGAGTAGAAAAGGTGTAGTTGAAGTAATTGCCTCTCAAATATAAGGTTTTAACATATAAGAATGTCTACAGAAGCTGTATTAGAGAAGTAGTTCCACTGGTGAACACATAGTCTAATATAGCAACATTTAGCATTCCCAAACTTCCATTTTATGAGAGTCAAATTAGTGGTTGACATCATTCACTAGATATGTAATGGCAAGCAATTAGTAAGACTTTCCTAGTTGATACATATACCTTTATTCTTTATGGGCACAAATTCCTTTACTCATCCCGGCTCATGTTTAGCTCCTCTAAGTTGCTCAAAGCATCTAATAATTCTGTGAAGCTCGGCAAATAAAATTTAAAATTAAATCACAGAGAATAAATGCAATAACTCAACAATTAATTTGTTTCGTTTAAAGGGAGATTAAATATATTAAATAATTTCACCTTTAATATTTATTGATCCTTTAAGTTGATTACTCTTTATTCTCAATGACTTTTGTCGAAACTATTTTTTTAAAAAGGGTCGACTTGTTTGAAAACGAAAATTAAAACAGGAGTTGTCACCAATCCTTTTTTATGAGATGTGATCAGGTCACCTTGTAATTTGGTCGTTTTAATAAATGTTTCGATTTACTAAAACGGCGATTTTGTCTACGAAATTTGAGAAAACGGTTCGGGAGTCGGTTACGTGCGAGGAAGGATTAGCACCCTCGTCACGCCCAAAATTAGTACCTAATTGATTAATTAATGTCTAAATGTCGAAAATTGAAAACTTCTAAAGAATTTAAAATACGACCTCTCCTTTTATTAATGTTAATTTTAAAAACGCTTGAATAAATCGAAGAGAATGTTAAAGACTCTCTCGTCTCGAGGTAATAAAATGTCACATCCCGTAAGTTAGGGCACTGCACTCTTGCCTTTAAATTTTATTGAAATTTCATGTATTTTGAAATTTTAAAAGGATATTTGGCTATTTAGATTTAACAAAAAAATCGAAACCCCGTAAGTTAGGGTACAATTCTTGAATTCCCAAAACACGAAATATTGCCTTATTTTGAAAATTTTCTTTTTTTGAATAATAGCAAGTACAACACTTAATGATGTGCGTTTATTTTGTTTGGAGTAAAATAAAACAATCTATATTGGATAAATACATTGTGTAACACCCGAAACCCGGCCCAGACGTTACGACCGAATCCGGCGTGTCACATTGAAGTGTTTTTCGAAAACCATGTTTTCATTGAAAACCCTTCTTGATGTTTAGAAACTTTTACTGTTTAAACTTGAATAAAACCTTAGCCTTATTCTTTTTCCAAAATGTGATTCATTGTAATAATCAAAGCATTGTTAACAACCTTGTAAAATCTTATGGGAAACTTTGAAAACTTGTAAACCTTTGTAGTGGCAGAAACATGTTATTTTAAAAAAATAGTTAAGTATCGAAAAAAATCAAACCTTCTTTGTCATGGCTTAAAGTGAATGGATACTGCGCACCAGGTAGAATTCAAGAAAAGAGGAGGTGAGTCAATTAGACTGCTTAAGTACCTAGCTCTTCCATGATCCAATCCTAGACATGCATATATCCATTGCCACACTTTAAGCTTATTACTTGTCCACGAACAACAAATTAAGTTTAAGTCTATTTAAAATATTTATTTCCTTTGAAAACATTTACGCTATGGAAGCTTTGCTCTGTTATCGTGATATTTTAAAATAAGTAACTTTTATAAAACGCTACTAGAGCTAACCAATTTAATAACCCAAAATATTAAAAATAATAAAAAGAGCACCTTATTACAACTTAAACCGAATAAAAATAATCAAAATAATAAATGCGAAACTTATTTTAAGGAAAACAGAAACTTAATCTTTGTGGCCACTCTGAATCCCGCCCAACTCCAAGTCCATCGATCTAAGGCTCACCTGCAATGATGGGAAAAAGGGGGGTAAGTTTGGAAAACTCATGTGTAAAGTATCCTAACCGAGCCCAAATCACTCAAGCTTTTATCGGGCCTAAGCCCTATTCGTAATTTAGTGTTAACTAGGCCTTAGCCCATATCAATATTAATCGGGCCATAGCCCTTACAAGAATAGAGTATCTGGGCCTAGCCCATATCAAGATTAATCTGGCCGTAGCCCTATACAAGTCGAGATATATTGGGCCTTGCCCATATCAAGACTGATTGGGCCCATTTCAATACGCCTCATATGATTAATGCATGATAACCCCATCCAACCCTCGCACTTGCCTCCGTCCATCCTTACACTTCCGTGGGGAATAAATCACCCACGCCATCCCTACACTTACAGTTGTTAGCACCGTTTATGCACTAACTATAATTCGCAACAAAGTCGCTTATATCGTAATACGTGGCACGACCACCGTAATGTGTTCTTTCTCCATAACAAAACCCAAATACATGCAACAGATATACATGTCATGGCATACAACAAACATAATCAGAATATCATGCATTTCAGTCAAAATTAACCCTAGGGGTATAACGGTCATTTTGCACCTAGGGGTAAAATGGTAATTTTCATACTTAGGGGTATTCTAGTAATTTAAATATTTTAGGGTTTACATACATATTCTAACCATTAACACATTAATAGAAGCACTTACCGAGTGTTTTTACCGAATTGGGCTCGTTGGCCCACTAACCCGTTTTCGGCCCATTAAGCCCAAATATACCGAAGTGCACGAAATTGCGCACTCTGCAATCATACTGCTTGCGATTACCAAAATTAACAACCAAACCACCTCACAAGCGCTCGCACGCTCGCAAGTTCACAAATGCCGGCTTTTTAGCTTTTCGGCTTTTGCCGATCTAGTCTATGAGTGGGTGTCATTTACACACCTGTTTTATGACGATTCGTTGAGGAGATCCATGCACGAACTGCCTACAATTGTATTACTACCACGTTAATCTAACTATCAAAAATGAACTACATATTAACTATTTACCATATTCGGCCAATAACACCTTAGGCACTAGCGATCCCACATTTGCCGAAGTTAGCGACTAGGTTTAGATCCAGTTGTTCCACTTGTCCAAGGCCTTGATCAACAGCCTCTAGATCACACTATTATTAAAATAAAGTAATTATCACAACCCTTAGGGCTATAAACCCAAATCAACAGCCTCTCTAACCTTTAGGGGTTTCGGCTTTTTTCTAAAATACGAAAGATAGACTAAGTTGGAAAGACTTACCAACGATTCTTTCAATCAACGTTCCCCCCTTAGTTCCTACTTGATTCTGATGCAGCTCTAAGCCCTCAAACGATAACAAAAGTCGAGCCTTCAGTGATCTCAGTATTCGGCTATGTCCCTAGGATAGTGTGGGATTTTTGGCTTTTTTTGCAATAGTGTAGAGAAAGATAAAATATGAGGGTTTTACTGTGGTACTATTGATAGAAACTTGGGGTTTAGAGGATAAGAGAATCGGCCAAATATGATGAGAAAAATAAGAGAATTGGCTAAGGAAATCGGTACAAGAGGAATCAAGTTTTCGGGATTTCGGGATTTGAGGCAATCGGCTATAGTCTTAAAAATAATGGAAGGAAGAAGGAGTTTGAACCAAGAGAAAATTAACAACAAAGGATCTAGTTTCGCTTCTAAAACTCATTTCGAGGTATGCTTATTTTGGTTTTCAAAAAGAAAATCAAGAAGAAAGGGTTACAAAAATAGAAGAGGTTATCAAAGAGAAGAGATTAAGATTCACTAATTGGGAAAAAAATCAAAGGAATAAATAAATTAAGAATAAGGGAGAAGATTTTGTGAAAAGTGAATGAGCAACATAAAATCAATTGAAAATAAAAAGAAACAGATTTGACTAATTGGCTAAGAATAATCCCAATTTAAATCTCGTGCCTATCTCCTTCTTTATAGCCAACAACATAGTTTGAATTTAATTCAAACTCTCCTTGCATAAACAAATGCAGGAGTCCTCCGCTATGACTCACCTCGCACCTTGCTCTTGGGGAGTTTCAATCTCAGACGACCCTTTTCGTGCGCAAGACATCAAAAAGGAGCACCCTCCCGCATGCAACGCTGCTCGAACACGGACCTCCAGGTGCCCAACACATCTTGACGACCACGGACGGGCCTCCTTCTTTGATATAATAGCGTCGCGTTTACCTTTAAACCTTACTGCCGACGCCCCGAGTTCTTTTAAAATAAAATGAACATACATGGCTCGGACTCGAACCCGAGCCACCTTGGGACTCCTAACGCACTGCTGCCGCTGCGCCACAAGCCTTTTAGTGGCATAACTCGGTCGCAACTATACTTAAGTTTTGCCTTAGCTCAACCTGGCTTCTAAAATAAAAAGCAACTTATGCGCACACCGTGCCTTGAACCTAGGCACTCTTACAACCTCCTAGCGCCACTGCTGCTGGACCAAGCTTCCCTTTTTGCCTAATTTAGCCTACTTTATTATTAAAGCCTTATTGCCCAGTTCCCCTAAGAAGAAAAAAAACTAATTTCTTTGCTAAAGTCTTGGATCGAACCAAGATTTTTCCCACACTTTAAATACTTCTAAATTTATTTAAAACTAAATTTAAACACCACATTAATAATAATATCCTCTATATTTTTAAATAATAATAATAATAACCATAACAATGAAAATTTCAACTACAATAATATATATATTTTTTCCTAATAATAATTATAATTTCCATAAATCAATAAAAATAGATACAAGAAAATTTTCTAATAATAATTTAATTTAAACACTAAATTAACAACAATAATTTTATAAATATATTTGTATCTAATAATTATAATGATAATAATTTTCATAAAATTTAAATATTAGTAATAACATAAATATTTTATCAATATATATATATATTTTTAAACACTAGTAATATTTAAAACTTCTCAATATTCAGGATTTCTTCTATCCAAATCCCTAACTCAAAACCCAACTCTTCTAGGCCCAAATTTTGGGGCGTTACAACTCTATCCCCCTAAAAAAAAAAATTCGTCCTCGAAATTTCCAACTATCAACTAACTGTATTACTCAAGTCAAACCACTATGCTACTATGCTACCGCTGCACACTCTGATCTAAATAATTTTAATACGACCCAGAACATCTAATTACCGAAATAAAGAAACGTTTACCAAGCACGCATACAACTCGTAACACATATTTAAATAAAATAAACTTGGCAATCCCGAGCTCGATGCTCCTTGGACCCACATCTAAGACATGCTCTTGTCTTCCTATGGCATTCACCCGGATAACGTCCGTTGCAGTTCTTGCAGGTTGGAAAGTTTGGTCGTGTCTTAACATGTTTCACAGAACGAGGCTCTGTTATCTGAGAACTAGGATCCTTCCTCTTTTTACACTCCAAGCACCCTATTTGAATCATTTCCCTAATTTCCTTAATTTTGATATCCAATACTTCCTCTCCTACTTTCCTTACTAACTCGGCCAGTGCCTCAGTACCAAGCTCCGAGTTACAGCTACCCAAAGTTGGCAGACTTTGTTTACCCGTAGAATCCATATCAATGCTCTACATTACCAGTGCACATATCAAATAACTACAAAGATCTCAAAATTTTTTTACTTTTTATTCATATGTCTTATGCAGAGAGAGTATTTTAAAGTTTTTTTTTTATAGAATCAAAGCCTAGCTATAGTCTCAGTATTCTAGGGTTTTATAGCTCTACCCCATCTAGAGTATCATAGTAGGGTCTCAGTTCTATTCATAGCATCATATCAATATCACATAACGTAAAGAGAGTATACTTACAGACTTGGTGCCGGAGATTCAGTGCGCCACTTCTTTCTCCAATCCATTTAAAAATCAAAAAGCCATATTTTTGCTTATAGAAGGTAGAAATTTAAAAATTTTGATTTGAAAGCACCCTTATTTTGAAACTCTTGTTTAAAACAGAAAAACTTGTACCATTTTAACATATATACTCCGCAAAACATCTTTAAAATGAACTTTTCAAAAACCATCTCCAAAAATACCCTTATTAGGCCTAAGTTTTCGAAAAAATTTTGGACCCGATCCACAGCCGAGTTGTTGCAACCGGGCTCTAATACCACTAAATGTAACACCCCAAACCCGGCTCAGACGTTACGACCGAATCCGGCGTGTCACATTGAAGTATTTTTCGAAAACCATGTTTTCATTGAAAACCCTTCTTGATGTTTAGAAACTTTTACCGTTTAAACTTGAATAAAACCTTAGCCTTATTTTTTTTCCAAAATATGATTCATTGTAATAATCAAAGCATTGCTAACAACCTTATAAAATCTTATGGGAAACTTTGAAAACTTGTAAACCTTTGTAGTGGCAGAAACATGTTATTTTAAAAAAACAGTTAAGTATCGAAAAAAATCAAACCTTCTTTGTCATGGCTTAAAGTGAATGGATACTACGCACCAAGTAGGATTCAAGAAAAGAGGAGGTGAGTCAATTAGACTGCTTAAGTACCTAGCTCTTCCATGATCCAATCCTAGACATGCATACATCCATTGCCACACTTTAAGCTTATTACTTGTCCACGAACAACAAATTAAGTTTAAGTTTATTTAAAATATTTATTTCCTTTGAAAACATTTTTGTTGCGGAAGCTTTGCTCGGTTATCGTGATATTTTAAAAATAAGTAACTTTTATAAAACGCGCCTTAGAGCTAACCAATTTAATAACCCAAAATATTAAAAATAATAAAAAGAGCAGCCTTATTACAACTTAAACCAGAATAAAAATAATCAAAATAATAAATGTGAAACTTATTTTAAGGAAAACAGAAACTTAATCTTCGTGGCCACTCTGAATCCCGCCCAGCTCCAAGTCCATCGATCTAAAGCTCACCTACAAAGATGGGAAAAAAGGGGGGTGAGTTTGGAAAACTCAGTGTGTAAAGTATCCCAACCAGAGCCCAAATCAGTTCAAGCTTTACTGGGCCTAAGCCCTATTCAGAATTTAGTGTTAACTGGGCCTTAGCCCATATATATATTAATCTGGGCCATAGCCCCTTACAGTAACAGAATATACTGGGCCTAGCCCATATCAGTATTAATCTAGGTCGTAGCCCTATATAAGTCGAGATATATTGGGCCTTGCCTATATCAGCACAGTTGGGCCCATTTCAATACAGTCTCATATGATTAATGCATGATAACCCCATCCAACCCTGCACTTGCCTCCGTCCATCCCTACACTTCCTATGGGGAATAAATCACCCACGCTATCCCTACACATACACTGTTAGCACCGGTTGAGGCACTATCTATAATCCGCAAAGAAAGTCGCTTATATCGTAATCACGTGGCACGACCACCGAGCAGGTTCTTCCTCCATAACAAAACCCAAATACATGCAACAGATATACATGTCATGGCATACAATAAACATAATCAGAATATAATGCATTTCAGTCAAAATTAACCCTAGGGGTATAACGGTCATTTTGCACCTAGGGGTAAAATGGTAATTTTCATACTTAGGGGTATTCTAGTAATTTAAATATTTTAGGGTTTACATACATATTCTAACCATTAACACATTAATGTAAGCACTTACCGAAAGCGTTTTTATCGAATTAGGCCGTTGGCCCACTAACCCGCTTTTTACCATTAAGCCCAAATATACCAAGTGCATGAAATTGCGACTCTGCAATCATACTGCTTGCGATTACCAAAATTAACAACCAAACCACCTCACAAGCACTCGCACGCTCGCAAGTTCACAAATACCGGCTTTTTAGCTTTTCGACTTTTGCCGATCTAGTCTATGAGTGGGTGTCGTTTACACACCTGTTTTGTAGCACCCCAAACCCGGCCCAGAAATTATGGCTGGATCCGACATGCCACATCAAGCGTTAAAAACATTTTATATTGTTGATCCGAAAAACCTACTTAGTGTTTTAAAAGATAATTTCATTATAGGTTAAAGTGAATGGAAGTCATGCACCGGTAGGAAACCTAAAAGAGGTGGTGAGTCCATCTGATCGCTAAGTACCAAGCTCCTTCGGATCCAATCCTAGACATGCATACCGCCATTGCCACACCTTAACGTCATGGATATTTCTAGGAAACCGATTTGATTAAGTCATTTTTAAGAAAAGTGATTAATTTTGGAAAATACTTTCATTGCGGAAGCTTTTCTTGTTGTCATGTTATTTTGAAATAAACTGTTGTTTTTTGAAAACGCGCCCTAAAGCTATCTAATTTCAACAGTTAAAATAAGTAATACCTATATTAGTAATACATATTAAAACTATTAAAAATAATTAAGCGGCCTTATTACATTTAAAAACCTAAAACTTCAAACGTAAATAAAAGGATGTCCAGTTCACCAGAAGAAAATCAAACTTTCAGAACGGGTGGCCACTCCGAATTCCCTCACAGCTCCAAGCCCACTATGGTTGGGGATTTCCTACGTGGATGAAAATAAAAGGGGTGTGTTTGGGGAAACTCAGTGTGTAAGGAAAACTCATTCAAAGCCCAAGTCAGCTCAAGCCTATTGGGCCTAAGCCCATTCAGTAATAAATGGTATCGGGCGAGCCCTTCAGATTATAATAAACCGGGCCTTAGCCCCTTATTCAGATAATAAAGATGGCCCATAGGCCCATTTCAAAATACATGCAACATCAATAACATATGCAAGCCCATTTGGGAGACTACTCAACCCACTAACCACTACACTCCACTCGTACTAGCCATACACTCCATGTGGGGAATAGCTCAACCCACCCATTTAACACTCCACAGCTTCTGTACTTTCACTCTCGTTATCAAAGAATTGAGGCAAAGCCTCCAAGACGTAGACAAGCCACTTTCAGTACTTCCTCCGTCAATATCCCAGTCCATGCATCGATAATAACAAAATGGCATGCAAGATAAATAACAACAATCAAACATGCATTTAGGTTAATTTAACCCTAGGGGTATTTGGTAATTTATCTCCTAGGGGTAAACCGTAAATTTTCCACTTTTAAAGGTATTTCAGTAATTTATCTATTTTAGGGTTTTTCATGCATATTCCTACCTTTCACGTACTAATGTAATCACGTGATCGAGGGTTCTTACGAATTGGGCAGATTGGCCCATCATTCCAATTTTGGCCCATTAAGCCCAAAAATATCGAGGGCACGTAAATCATGCACTTTGCGGTCCAAACATTGCAGCTTACCAAAAACATTAATCGATTTACCTCACGAGCATTCGACTTTTCAGAAATCTACAAAATACGGTTTTCGGCATTTTGGCTTTTCGCTTTTGCCGATCTAGACTAAGAAAGAGGGTGTTAGTTACACACTGCATTTGCTGACGATATGTCGACGAGATCTACACACGAACCGCCTAGGTTGGACTACTAACACGTTAATCTAACTATTCAAATACAAACTACGATTAACCCCTTACGATATTCGGCCAACCACACCTACAGATCATAGTAAGCTTATAAGAAATCAATAAGCAACTCATTAACAAATTTTTGTCAATGTTTACCACATAATCATAATTTCACTGCAAGCTGTCTTCCTGAGCAACAGTCACTAAATCATTTATAACTGGAGCTACAAAACTCCAAATCAAGTGCCGTTAATTTTCCCTGAAAATAGACTCATATATCTTCTATCCATAAAATTTTCAGAATTTTTGGTTTAGCCAATCAATACCAGATTTTTCTTAAAGTTTCCCATGTTTCACTGTTTGACTAATCTGACCACTCTTCTTTATGAATCAAATTTCTCTTTGTACAGAATTCAAAATATGTTCTCGTTTATTCCATTTGAAACTAGACTCATTAATATTTAATTACATAATTCATGCAGCTTCTAACTCATCTCCCACAATTTATGGTGATTTTCCAAAGTCACGTTACTGCTGCTGTCCCAAGCAGATTTATTACCAAATCACTCTTTCACACCTAACTTGCATGCTTGTTATTTAAACATGTATATCACCAATCAATCATCACATATCTATGATTTTACTTAAGTATAATCTCCATTTCATCATTTTAAAGCACAACATGTTAGCCGATTTTTCCCTTAGCATCTAAGGCACATGCATGCTCATTTGTTTGGCTCAACTTCACCTATCTTCCATTTTTCATCAAAAGAACATGAAACAACAACCATTTCCTTCATTTTAATTCATGACTAAATGCTCACAACACAACTAAAACCAAAATATGCTTCAAGAGTTAAGGTAGAATCAAGAAGAACTCATGAACATCAAGATAGAAGCAAACTACCATGAACTTACCTTCAATTTTCTTCCCAAGTGACCGAACACTCAAGAGCTTTCTCCTCTCCTTTCTCTTCTCTAACTTTCAGCTATGATGAACAAAGATGGACAAAACTTTGTTCTTTTCACCCCTTTTTCTTTTAATAAAACTTCATATTTCATCCATTTAATTCTTTAATACAAAAGACATGAAATTCTTATCATGAAACATTTACCTAACCCATTATCATGAAACATTTATCTAACCCATTATCATGGAACATTTACCTAACCTATTATCAATTTGTATCAATTTGTACCATAAATTATGGATATCAAGTGTACATTTTGTCTACAACAACATGATGGCTGGCCACTTCATGTAAAATGGGAGGTTTGTCATGCAAATCCTCCTATTTTGCACTCCTATTTATTTGGTCACTTCAATTTAGCCTATAGCATTTTCAAACATTTTCACATAGGTCCTATTTCATAATTTCACTCACAAATGACAAAATTAAAGCATGAAATTTTGCCAACATTCACAGAATTCCCGAAAATTGGGGCGTTACAACTCTACCCTCCTTAAAGAAATTTCATCCTCGAAATTTACCTGATCCAACTAGTGGAGGGTATTGTTGACGCATAGTCTCTTCTGATTCCCAAGTAGCTTCTTCCCTTCCATGATTACGTCAAAGTACTTTCACTAACGGGACAGATTTCCTTCTGAGAACCTTAACATCTTGAGCCAATATTTGCACAGGCTCCTTCTCAAAGGTCAAATCAGTCTGAACTTCAATTTCTGCAGCTGGCAGGACATGAGCAGGGTCAGAACGATAACGCCTTAACATGGAGACGTGAAAAACATCGTGAATCATGTCTAACTCTGGAGGCAATTCCAATTGATAAGCCACTGGGCCTACTCACTTCAAAACCCGATAAGACCCAATGAACCGTGGACTCAACTTGCCCTTCTTACCAAACCTTAATATTTTCTTCCAAGGAGAAACCTTTAAGAAAACCATATCACCTACTGAGTACTCAATCTCCTTACGCTTCAAATCTGCATACAACTTTTGCCTATCAGATGCTTCTTTTAACCGGTCCCTAATTATTCTGACCTTATCCTCAGTATCAGCTACCAACTCTGGTCCAAGAATTTGTCGCTCTCCTAGTTCAGTCCAACAACTAGGTGTACGACACCTTCGTCCATACAGTGCTTCATACGGTGCCATTCGAATACTCATCTGGTAACTGTTATTGTATGCAAATTCTGCCAACGGCAAGTAATCCTCCCTACTACCTCGAAAGTCAATCACGCATCCCCTCAACATGTCCTCCAGAATTTGAATAACCCTCTCTGACTGACCATCAGTTTGGGAATGGAAAGTCGTACTAAAGTTCAATCGCGTCCCCAACGCCTCATGCAACTTTTGCCAAAACCGAAATGTGAATCTGGGATCCCGGTCAGAGACAATCGAAACTGGGACTCCATGAAGTCGTACAATCTCTGCCACATATAGCTTGGCTAACTTTTGAAGTGAAAAGTCAGTACGAACAGGTATGAAATGGGTCAATTTGGTCAACCTATCCACAATCACTTACGCCGAGTCTTTCTTTGATGGTGTCAAAGGCAGCCCACTCACAAAGTCCATGGTTAGCCTCTCCTACTTCCAAAATGGTATCTTCACTGGCTGTAATAGTCCAGAAGGTAATTGAGGCTCAGCTTTCACTTGCTGGCATGTCAGACATTTCCCTACAAACTCTGTTACTTCTCGTTTAAGTCCGTGCCACCAAGATAATTCCGTAAGTTGTGATACAACTTGTTCCCTCCAGGATGCATGGCACAAAGTCCTCCATGAGCTTCCTTCAATATTGTCTGCCTCAAATCAGAGTCCTTCGGAACATAAATTCTTCCTCGGAAACACAGAACTCCTTCACCATTTAACCCAAACTCAGAAGTTTCCCCTTCCTTAACTTGTTGGAAACGAGCAACCAAAGACTCATCTTCCAACTACTTTTCCTTAATCTGGTCCACCCAGGTTGGCCTCACTTGCAACTCAGCCAACAGACTTCTAACATCATACAGACTCAGACGAGCAAACATTGCTCTCAGATCAGATACAGTTCTATGACTTAGAGCATCGGCTATCACATTAGCCTTACCTGGTGATACTCGATCAAATAGTCATAATCCTTAAGCAACTCAATCCATCTCCTTTGCCTAAGTTTCAGCTCCTTCTGAGTCAACAAATACTTAAGACTCTTGTGGTCTGTGTATATAATACACCTTTCTCCGTACAAGTAATGTCTCCAAATCTTAAGTGCAAATATCACTATTGCCAACTCTAAATCATGAGTCGGATAGTTCCCTTCGTGAGGTTTAAGCTGTCGTGATGCACATGCAACCACCTTACCCTCCTGCATTAACACGCAGCCCAAACCCACGTGTGATGCGCCACGCATACAAGAAAATCCTTCTCGGACTCGTGAATCAACACAGTGCTTCAATCGAACTTTCTTCAACTTCTCAAAAGCTTCCGCCGCTTCTCACCCATACAAACAGTTCTCCTTTCCTTATGAGTTTTGTCAGAGGTGCTGCCATCACAGAAAAACCTTCTACAAACCTTCTGTAGTATCCTGCCAACCCTAGGAAACTTCAAATTTCCGACACCGTCCTAGGTGCCTTCCACTCCAAAATTGCTTCAATCTTTCGAGGGTCCACCTTAATCCCTTCGGCAGAGACCACATGTCCTAAGAAGGTTACCTCCCTCAACCAAAATTCACACTTGCTGAACTTTGCAAAGAGTTCCTTCTCCCTTAACACTCATAGCACTATACAGAGATGCTCATCATGTTTCGCTTCAGTTTTAGAATATACCAGGATATCGTCAATAAAGACGACTACGAGCTGATCTAAAAATGGTTGGAACACACGATTCATCAGATCCATAAACGCCGCAGAGCGTTAAATCATCCAAATGGCATAACCAAAAACCTCGTAATGACCATACCGAGTCCTGAATGCTGTCTTATGGATATCTGCCTCCTTGACCCTTAACTGATGATATCCAGATCGAAGGTCGATCTTGGAAAATACGGAAGCTCCTCTAAGCTGGTCGAACAGATCGTTAATCCTTGGCAGTGGATACTTATTTTTAATCGTCAGTTTGTTCAACTGGCGATAATCAATGCACATCCGCATCGTACCATCCTTCTTTTTCACGAATAGCACTGGTGCTCCCCATGGAGACACGCTTGGCCTAATGAAGCCCCTATCCAACAACTCTTGAATTTGAGCCTTTAACTCCACTAACTCCTTCGGTGCCATCCTATACGGTGCGATGGACACGGGCGCCGTTCCAGGCAACAAGTATATTCCAAACTCAACTTCTCGGTTCGGAGGCAATCCTGGAAGCTCCTCCGGAAAAACATCTTGGAACTCCTTTATAGTCCTAACCTTATCCACTGTCAGTCTCTCCTCTTCCGACTGACTTACAAATGCAAAATAGGCCTCACAACCTTGCTGCTCAGTTAACAGTAAATTGAGGCAAAGCCTCTAGTACATGGACAAGCCACTTTCAGTACTTCCTCCGTTGATATCCCAGTCCCATGCATCAGATAATAACAACATGGCATGCAGTAAATAACAACAGTCAAACATGCATTTAGGTTAATTTAACCCTAGGGGTATTTGGTAATTTATCTCTTAGGGTAAACGTAAATTTTCCACTTTTAAAGGTATTTCAGTAATTTATCTATTTTAGGGTTTTTCATGCATATTCCTACCTTTCACGTACTACAGAATCACGTACCGAGGGTTCTTACCGAATTGGGCCTGTTGGCCCATCATTCCAATTTTGGCCCATTAAGCCCAAAAATATCGAGGGCACAGAAATCATGCACTTTGCAGTCCAAACATTGCAGCTTACCAAAAACATTAATCGATTTACCTCACGAGCATTCAGACATCAGAAATCTACAAAATACCGGTTTTCGGCATTTTGGCTTTTCGCTTTTGCCGATCTAGACTAAGAAAGAGGGTGTTAGTTACACACATTGCTTATGCATTTATATCTCGATTTGAGATCCACACACGAACCGCCTACAATTGGATTACTAACACGTTAATCTAACTATTCAAATACAAACTACGATTAACCCCTTACGATATTCGCCAACCACACCTACAGATCATAGTAAGCTTATAAGAAATCAATAAGCAACTCATTAACAAATTTTTGTCAATGTTTACCACATAATCATAATTTCACTCCAAGCTGTCTTCCTGAGCAACAGTCACTAAATCATTTATAATTGGAGCTACAAAACTCCAAATCAAGTGCCGTTAATTTTCCCTGAAAATAGACTCATATATCTTCTATCCATAAAATTTTCAGAATTTTTGGTTTAGCCAATCAATACCAGATTTTTCTTAAAGTTTCCCATGTTTCACTGTTTAACTAATCTGACCACTCTTCTTTATGAATCAAATTTCTCTTTGTACAGAATTCAAAATATGTTCTCGTTTATTCCATTTGAAACTAGACTCATTAATCTTTAATTACATAATTCATGCAGCTTCTAACTCATCTCCCACAATTTATGCTGATTTTCCAAAGTCACATTACTGCTGCTGTCCCAAGCAGATTTATTACCAAATCACTCTTTCACACCTAACTTGCATGCTTGTTATTTAAACATGTATATCACCAATCAATCATCACATATCTATGATTTTACTTAAGTATAATCTCCATTTCATCATTTTAAAGCACAACATGTTAGCCGATTTTTCCCCTTAGCATCTAAGGCACATGCATGCTCATTTGTTTGGCTCAACTTCACCTATCTTCCATTTTTCATCAAAAGAACATGAAACAACAACCATTTCCTTCATTTTAATTCATGACTAAATGCTCACAACACAACTAAAAACCAAAATATGCTTCAAGAGTTAAGGTAGAATCAAGAAGAACTCATGAACATCAAGATAGAAGCAAACTACCATGAACTTACCTTCAATTTTCTTCCCCAAGTGACCGAACACTCAAGAGCTTTCTCCTCTCCTTTCTCTTCTCTAACTTTCAGCTATGATGAACAAAGATGGACAAAACTTTGTTCTTTTCACCCCTTTTTCTTTTAATAAAACTTCATATTTCATCCATTTAATTCTTTAATACAAAAGACATGAAATTCTTATCATGAAACATTTACCTAACCCATTATCATGAAACATTTATCTAACCCATTATCATGGAACATTTACCTAACCTATTATCAATTTGTATCAATTTGTACCATAAATTATGGATATCAAGTGTACATTTTGTCTACAACAACATGATGGCTGGCCACTTCATGTAAAATGGGAGGTTTGTCATGCAAATCCTCCTATTTTGCACTCTTATTTATTTGGTCAGTTCAATTTAGCCTATAGCATTTTCAAACATTTTCACATAGGTCCTATTTCATAATTTCACTCACAAATGACAAAATTAAAGCATGAAATTTTGCCAACATTCACAGAATTCCCGAAAATTGGGGCGTTACATGTTTTATGACGATTCGTTAATGAGATCCATGCACAAACTACCTACAATTGTATTACTACCACGTTAATCTAACTATCAAAAACGAACTACATATTAACTCCTTACCATATTCGGCCAATAACACCTTAGGCACTAGCAATCCTACCTTTGCCGAAGTTAGCAACTAGGTTTAGATCCAGTTGTTCCACTTGTCCAAGCCCTTGATCAACAGCCTCTAGATCACACTATTATCAAAATAAAGTAATTATCACAACCCTTAGGGCTATAAACCCAAATCAACAGCCTCCCTAACCTTTAGGGGTTTCGGCTTTTTTCTAAAATACGAAAGATAGACTAAGTTGGAAATACTTACCACCGATTCTTTCAGTCAACGTTCCCCCCTTAGTTCCTACTTGATTCTAATGCAGCTCTAAGCCCTCAAACAATAACAAAAGTCGAGCCTTCAGTGATCTCAGTATTCGGCTATGTCCCTAGGATAGTGTGGGATTTTCGCTTTTTTGCAATAGTGTAGAGAAAGATAAAATATGAGGGTTTTACTGTGGTATCGTCGATGTAAACTTGGGGTTTAGAGGATGAGAGAATCGCCAAAGATGATGAGAAAAATAAGAGAATTGGCTAAGGAAATCGGTACAAGAGGAATCAAGTTTTCGGGATTTCGGGATTTGAGGCAATCGGCTATAGTCTTAAAAATAATGGAAGGAAGAAGGAGTTTGAACCAAGAGAAAATTAACAACAAAGGATCTAGTTTCGGCTTCTAAAACTCATTCTGAGGTATGCTTATTTTGGTTTTCAAAAAGAAAATCGAAGAAGAAAGGGTTACAAAAATAGAAGAGGTTATCAAAAGAGAAGAGATTAAGATTCGACTAATTAGGAAAGAAAATCAAAGGAATAAATAAATTAAGAATAAGGGAGAAGATTTTGTGAAAAGTGAATGAGCAACATAAAAATCAATTGAAAATAAAAAGAAACAGATTCGACTAATTGGCTAAGAATAATCCCAATTTAAATCTCGTGCCTATCTCCTTCTTTATAGCCAACAACATAGTTTGATAAATAATACATGAATAAATGCTATGTTAATGAATGTCAACAATATGAAAATAGTGATAAATAATCCCTAGAGCGTACGATGGCAATAATCATATAATACACCATTTTTGATATCAACATTAATGATCATAAAAAATGAAACAAAATAATATATATATATAATTAAAGTAAATAATATAAAAGGGTTTAAAATAAATAACAAATGAAACAACTTAAAGCAAATAATATAAAAAATAGTTTCAAATAAATAATGAATGAAAAAAACTTAAAATAAATAATAATAAACAACTTAAAATGAATAATGTACAGCCCAATTTTTTGCCCGGACCCACTAAAACTCAAAACCTAATCAGCCAAACCCAACAGACCCAACCCAACTAAACTAAAACCCAAAACAAAGCCCAAATAATAAAAACCCTAGTCCAATATAGCCTAAACCTATTTTCAAAAAAAGAACCTTAGGTGCGCTGCACCTAGGTCTGCCTTCTGACCAACCGCCTCTGCCACCAGCCCACTGGCCACCGCCCTTGTCACGTCTCTACTTCCGCCGCCACCTGCAAAGAATCAATGAGAAAAGACAACAAACACAAGAAATAAAAGAAAAATCGTGTAAAAATGGCTATAAAAAGCCAAGCAAGAACATTGTAATGGTTCTGGGATTTTCGAATGAAATAAAAAAAAAAAAAAGATTTCAAGCATACAAAACAACCAAAAATAGCAAAGCAGACCAAAGAAAAAAAAACGAAGTGATATACGTGCAAAGGTTCTTTTTATTTTTTTCTTTATTTTTTTTCTCTTTTCAAAACTGTTTATGTATATATATGATTTTTTTTATTTTTTTAACTATATATATATATATTAAAATATAGTATAAAAAACACGTACCTGGGGGGTCTGATCACCGTACACGGCGGTCGCCGGCGATGGATCGCGGCGGTGGCCCATCGGAGACCAAGCCAGAGGAGAGAGGAGATGTAGAGAAAAAAATGAGGAAGTTTTTTTAAAAAACAGGTGTTGAAATGGAATTTTTGTTGAAAATTTTGCTTAAATAGAGGGCTAAAAGGACGTAGTTTTTGGCCTAGGTCTTTAAACCTCAAAACGATGTCGTTTCATGCTCAACCCGTCCGACCGATTCGCTCCAGCCTAGGATCCACGTGTTTTTAATTGGAAGGGCTAATTGCACTTTTAGCCCTTCCGCTTTTTTATAGTTTTGCAATTAAGTTCTTTTATTTCTAATTTTTACCCCGCAATTTGTTTCGATTTCAAATTGGTCCCTCTTGATGCTGTGCGTTTTGGAGGGCAAGGGAAAATTTCCCTTTTGATCCCTCCTTGTTATTCACGCGTTTCAATTCGGTCCTTCGCCTTATTTTTATTCTAGATTTGCCCCGAATTTTTGTTTTGAGTTCAATTTTAGTCCCTTTTTTTTTGGTTATTTTTGCTATTTTATTAGTAAAATTTATTTATTTATTTATTTATTTATTATTATTATTATTAACATATTCTTATTATTCTTATTAATGTATTATATTTACTATTTATTATTATTATTATTATTACTATTACTTTTATTTTTATTACTATTATTATTGTTATTTTTATTTTTATTTTTATTACTATTAGTATTACTATTTCTATTATTATTATTATTATTATTATTATTATTATTATTATTATTATTATTATTATTATTATATTAACTAATTTAATATTATTATTACCACTATTATTATTATTTATTTACTTACTGGTTATTATTTTCATATTATTAGATTAATTTTGTATTATTATTTCTATTATTATTATTATATTTCTATTTATATTTATTTACCTAATTTTTATACATTTATTTTATTATATCGTTTATTATTTATTTATTTAGTTCCTTTTCTATAATTTTAAAACCTTTTTATATTATTGTCGAAACCATTTTTTTGAAAAAAAACAATGGTCGACTTTGGTTTTGAAAACGAAAACGAAAATTAGGAGTTGCCATCAATCTTTTTTGTTTAGGTGTGATCGGATCACCTAGAAATTTGGTCATTTTAATAAAACATTTTGATTTACTAAAACAACGATTTTGGTCTACGAAATTTGAGAAAACGGGTTCAGGAGTCGGTTACGTATGAGGAAGGATTAGCACCCTTGTAACGCCCAAAATTGGTACCTAATTGGTTAATTAATGTCTTAATGTCAAAATTTCAAAACTCGAAAAGAATTTAGAATACGATCTATTTTTTATGTCGATCTATACGAAGAATTTGCTTGAGTAAATAGAAATAAATTCTAAAAACCTTATCCCGAAGTAATACAATGCCACATCAAGTACGTTAGGACATAACATTTCAGACCCTCAAGAATAAGTTGGTCTTTTGATTTTCAAAAACTCACGTGTTTTAATTTTAAAAGGTTATTCGATCATTTGGATCAAACGAGAAAAATTGAAACCCGGTACGTTAGGGCACGATCTCTCGAATTTCCAAATACAGAACATTGCCTTACTTTGAAAATTTCTTTGTTTCTTAAAAATTTTATTAAACGTAACTTAAAACGACATGGGCTTATTCGAAATGTGATTCAAAGATAATCGATTATATTTAAACATAGCGTGGGAGAAATAATAATGCAATAATATGAAACAACTATACGCGTCGAGTATATGATAAACAAATGAATGTTATGATAATACTAATATGCTATAATGGTCATAGTAATATTAACAAACAAATTACAATAATAATACATATGAATATGAATAAGTAAAAATGAAATAAATAAATAATAGTGAGGACGGTAATAATAAAGTAATGAATAAATAAATATAAGGAAAAGGTTTAAAATATTGGAAGTAAAGAACCAAATTAAAATAAATAATATTTAAAGCACAATTTGTAATAAAACATATATAATAACATGACAATAATAATAACAATAATAAAAATAAATAAATAAATAATGAGAATAAAAATAATAGTAAAGAAAATACTGATAAAATTAATAATGATTCTAACGAATATAAGTAATAGTAAAAAAACATAATAATAATAGTAAAAAATAATAGTAACAATAATGATAATAAATATTAGCAGAAAAATAATAATAGGAATAATAATAATAGTAATAATAAGAATATTAATATTAGTGTCGAAACCATTTTTTTAAGAAGCGGGAATCGACTATGTTTGAAAATGAAAATTAAAACGGGAGTCGCCACTGATCTTTATTAGGTGTGATCAGATCACCTTTGTTTTAATAAAACATTTTAGTTTACTAAAATGGTATTTTTGGTCTACGAAATTCAAGAGAACAAGTTCGGGAGTCGGTTACGTGCGAGGAAGGATTAGCACCCTCGACACGCCCAAAAATTGGTACCGAATTGATTAGTTAGTGTCTTAATGTCGAAAATTGAAAATTGGGAATAGATTTTAAAATACGATCCCTTTTTTTATTAATGTTGAGTTTAAAAGTGCTTGAATTAGACCAAAATGATTGCTAAAGATTTCATCGTCTCGAGATATCGAAGTATCACATCCCGTAAGTTAGGACACGATACCAATGATTCTCGAGCGTAAGTTTGTAACATCTCGAAATAGGGCCTAAACGGAACAGTGGTTGCGAAACCACAAATTTGAGGTATAAAATTTTATTTTATTATCATTTTAAGGTCTATGGCATGATTGCATGATTGTGTGAAAAATTCGTTTAGAAATTTTATCGATAGAGGGTCTAATTTGATATTTAGGACGAAATGGCAAAAGTTGTAAAATGTGTGTTCTAGTTCACAAAGGTATTAAGTACATGTGAGTAATGGGTTTTTAAAGTGGAGGTCCTTGGATAGTAATTAGACCATTATACTAGTTTGGACAAAAATACCTAAAGGAAAATAAAACACCATAGTTTTTAATTAAGGGTATTTTGGTCATTTGGTCATTAAAATGAATTAAAAATAAAATTAAAAGCCAATTTTTGTCCATCTTCTTCATTAGGCCGAAATTTCAAGGGTTCTCCATACCTAGGGTCTTTTCCAAGCTTCCAAGCTCCATAGTAAGTGATTCCAAGCACCGTTTTTAATGTTCTTTACGTTTTTGGAGTCCCGGTAACTTGATTAAGCTTATTTTAGCAATAATTTAACCTAGGGTTTATATTTGGAAAAATACCCACAGGTGAAATGTGTTTATTTTGATGTTTTATGGTAGAATATGAAGCTTGAAATTGTGTTAAACAACTTTTGCTAAGCGATTTTACGTGAAAACGAGTAAAACGACATAATCGGTAAAAATACCTAATGTTCATAAGTACATGTTAGAGTGAGAATTTCATGTTGTCATAGAAGGGAAAAATGATCAGCGTGTCATAAAACATAAGAAAATAGGATGAAGTTTAATTTCCGAGCCTTGGGGAAAAAGTGTAAATATGTAAAAGTTTAGGGGCAAAAATTTAATTTTGCCAAAGTTTGGGTCAAGGACTGTTTTAATAAATGTGAGTATTAAATAAGCTAAATTTTTTTTTTTTATAGATCAAGAAGAACAAAATCCGGAGTTAGACAGGGGAAAGAAAAAGATAGTGGACTAAATCGATATAGTTGATCGTATTTTGTTTCGAGGTAAGTTTACGGTAAATAAATGCAATATTCTATTGTTTTATGTTAATGTTGTTAATTTCCAGCATGTGTATATCTATTTTATGAAATTATTCAAAGAAGACTCAAGCATGAATTGACGGAGAAGTAATTTCAAAAAGTCCCGGTTGAACCTTAGGAATGTGTAGGATACAAATGTCATGACATTAGGGTTCAAGGATGCCATGTAAGACCATGCCAAGGCATGACAATTGGTAAGGTTTCTAAGGCAAGTAAATCATGTAAGACCATGTCAAGACATGGCATTGATAAGTTAATATAAGGCAAAGGTCCCATGTAAGACCATGCCAAGGCATGGCATTGGTGAGTTCATAAGGCAAGGATACCATGTAAGACCATGCAAGACATGGCAATGGTAAGTTTCAAAAGGATACCACGTATTCCAAGTGGTTTATCAAGGTAAGGTAAAGTAAGACGAGTTATACTCAAAAGGTAAGACAAGTTCATGCTAGAAGAGCAAAGGTAAGTACATAATGTTCATGTATGCTTGATAAGGAAAAAGGTAAGTAAAATGTATTAATAAATTTGATTAAGTAATTATTTAAGTAAGTGAGTAAGTGAAGAAGATTAAAATATGTCTATGACAATTAATGAAGTTGCATTAAGTAGTATCATGCCAAGTAGTAAGATAATTCTTATGAATATTGTTATTTATTTGCATGCAAACTTACTAAGCTTAATGCTTACCCCCTTTATTTTCCTTCTTTTTATAGTTTTGTCAAGCTAACTCGGGGATCATAAAGCACGCTTGAGGTCCCGCACACTATCACAAGGATTATTTTGGTATAGCTAGACGTTTCATTTTGAGTATGGCATGTATAGCATCGTAGCCATTTTGTGTGTATGATCCTATGATATGGCTGATGAATGGCATAAATGCTTGATAATGATTAGCTGTTGGAATGGCTAATCAAGGACATGTTTGGTGTTATGTATGCCTAAATGCTAGTTATTCCATGGAAATCATGAAAAAAGGTGAAATTAGCTTTAAAACAGTATCGGACAGCAATAATGATGTGAATTTGGAAAATCACTAAAAATAGTAGAAATGGATTTAGATAGTGAATAAGATATAGAATTAAATCTTATTAAGTCTCTTTTCATATGAAAGAAACAGAGTAAATAAAGGAGTTGTATTTTACGAGATATTTAAATTTTGGTGAGACAGAGTCAGAGTGATTTCTGAATCCCCTGTTCTGAATTTAGAAATTCACTAAAAATTATAAAAAAATAATTAGGAGTTATAATTTACATGTATCGATTTCTTATTGAGTCTATTGTTAAGATAAATAAATGGCATATCCTTTTGAATTCTGTAAAGAGAGAAAATTGACTCGTAGTGAACAGAGGTCAGAGTAGCCGAACACTGAAACAGGAAAAACTTTAACTAATAAACTGTACTAATTGGCTAGACCAAAAATTATCAAAACAATTTAGTAAGAAGATATATGAGTCTAGTTTTAAAGAAAATTTACCGATTTGGATTTCAAGTCTCATAACTCGAGTTATGATTTATTTAGTGACTATGATGCAGATGGACAGTTTATTTATAAAAGATGAAATAAATTGTTTTGATATGTTTAAGTGATCGAAAATTTTTTATTGATTCCGGTTTGTTCCCGAACCATTTCAATTTCATTTTTTAGGGTCTCGAGGACCCTTTTCAAGGATATATTGAAATAATGAAACTAAATTAATTTTAAAAGAAAATTTTTATGCCCCGAATTAGTAAGCTAAGTCTGGTAACGCCTCATGCTCGACTCTGGCGACGGTCTTGGGTAAGGGGTGTTACATTTATTGGTATCAGAGCAAAGGTTTAGTCGGTTCTCAGAATATTTAGTATGAGTAAGAGTCTAGCTATACATGCCATACTTTCGTGTTGATAGTGTGACGACTCTTGACGATTTTAAAATATTTTCTTTTATAGTTATGGATCCCGAACAAGCTGGTGCAGATGATGTAGAGAGTAACGTGTCTGCTCCCGCAGAAGGGACGGTGCCACCAAATAGTAGTGAAAGGCTCGTTACAGTTAGTCAGGGAGAAGGGGCTCGATAAGCCTTTTTCCAAGCTATGAATGAATGGTTTGCCAAGTTCGTTCGAACGAATCCGGTTGTTAGACCTCCACCCCCTCATGATCATCAGACCACCCATGTAGCTCCCCTAGTCACCAGTACAGTTATAAGAGAAAAACCACCAGTTGATAAAATCAGAAAATAAGGAGCCAAAGAGTTTCAAGCTACAAAAGATGATGATGCAGAAATGGCAGAATTTTGGCTCAAGATTACTATCAGAGTCTTTGATGAGTTATCCTGTACACCTGAGGAATGTATGAAATGTGTTGTATCACTCCTTAGAGATTTGACCTACCATTGGTGGAAGACACTTGTATCAGTTGTACCGAAAGAGAGAGTCACTTGGGACTTCTTTTAGGAGGAATTCCGTAAAAAGTACATCAGTCAGAGGTTTGTTGACCAGAAAAGAAAAGAGTTTCTAGAGTTGAAATAGGACAATATGACAGTGACTGAATATGAGTGCGAGTTTGTTAGACTCAGCAATTATGCTCGAGAGTATGTGTCTACAGAGTCTATTATGTGCAAAAGATTTGAGGATGGGCTTAATGATGATATCCAATTGTCTGTTGGTGTCCTAGAAATAAAAGAGTTTGTTATCCTAGTTGAGAGAGCCCTGTAAAGCGCGAGGAGCTAAAAAAAAAAGGGCAAAGTTGAAATTGAGACGCAAGACACGAAGAAAAGACAAATGAGCAAGTCATTTCAGTCTACATCCAAGAGGCCTAGAGAGTTCTCCACTAGATCTAATTTTTCAACTGGATATTCTAGCCGAAACAGTGGCAGAAGATTTATGAGTCCGAAAGCTCAGACCACTTTGATTGCAAGTGTTGGCAGTGTTCAGCCTGATAGACCAGAGTGTCCTCGATGTGGTCGACGTCGCCCAGGTCAGTGTCGAGCAACTGAGACAGGTTGTTTCCGATGTGGTGCACCAGACCATTTTATTCGAGAGTGTCCCGAGATGATTAAAAGGGAAGCAATACCGAGTGTAAGATCAGGAAAAGCTCCTATCAGAGGCAGATCACTGAGAAATCTGGGAGCTGGGGCAAATGATAGAGGTGCATCTAGAGATTTAGCAGTGAGGCCAGATGTTAGAGCACCTGCGAGGACTTGTGCTATCCGTGCTCGCGAAGAGGCATCCTCCCCCGATGTGATTACTGGTACATTTTCTCTCCATGATACTAGAGTTATTGCTTTGATTGATCTGGGTTCAACCCATTCATATGTTTGCATGAAATTGATGCCTAGTATGAGTATGCCTACAGAATCTACAGAATTTGTGATTATAGTATCGAATCCATTAGGCAAGCATGTATTAGTAGATAAAGTATGTAGAATTGCCCTTTGATGATTAAAGGCTACTGTTTTCCGGCCAATCTCATGCTATTGCCATTTGATGAGTTTGATGTGATTCTTGGTATGGATTGGTTGACTACACATGATGTGATAGTGAATTGTGGAAAGAAATTCATTGAGTTGAAATGTGAAAATGGTGAAATTCTTCGGGTTAATTCAGAAGAGCCAGATAGTTCATTTACCATAATTTCTGTTATGTCTGCTCAGAAATGTTTGAGAAAACGGTATGAAGCTTATCTTGCTTTTGTGTTGAACACTAAAGATCCAAAATTGAAAATTGAATCAGTGTTTGTGGTATGTGAGTTTCCCGATGTGTTTCCGAAAGAACTACTAGGTTTACCTCCTGTTAGAGAAGTTGAGTTTGGTATTGAGTTGATTCCAGGTACCATGCCCATTTCTATTGCTCCTTATAGAATGGCCCCATTGGAATTGAAAGAATTGAAAGCTCAGTTGCAGGAATTAACAGATAAAGGCTTTGCAAGACCCAGTAGTTCACCATTGGGTGCACCAGTGCTATTTGTGAAAAAGAAAGACGGATCGATGAGATTGTGCATAGATTATCGGTAACTTAACAAGGTAATAGTAAAGAACAAGTATCCATTGCCTGGAATTGATGATCTGTTTGATCAATTGAAGGGAGCCACTGTGTTCTCCAAGATAGATTTGAGATCCGGATACTATCAGTTGCGAGTTAAAGAGTCAGATGTCCTGAAGACTGCTTTTCGGACTAGGTATGGTCATTATGAGTTCCTTGTGATGCCATTTGGCTTAACTAATGCTCCTGCCATTTTCATGGACTTAATGAACCAAATTTTCAGACCGTACTTGGATAAGTTTGTAGTTGTGTTCATTGATGATATCTTGATTTATTCTCATGATGAGACTGAGCATGCAGAGCATTTGAGAACAGTTTTATAGATTCTGAGAGATAATCAGTTGTATGCCAAGTTCAGCAAAAGTGAGTTTTGGTTACGAAGTTTTCTTGGACATATTGTCTCAGGTGAAGGTATCAAGGTTGATCCGAGCAAGATTTCAGCCATTGTTGATTGGAAACCTCCTAGAAATGTATCAGAAGTTAGAAGTTTTCTTGGTCTTGCCAGATATTATAGACGATTTGTAGAGGGATTTTCCATGATAGCTACCCTGCTGACAAGATTGCTGCGAAAGGATGTCAAGTTTGAATGGACTGAGAAGTGTCAACAGAGTTTTGACAAGTTAAAAACATTGTTGACTACAGCTCCTGTTTTAGTACAATCAGAACCAAGTAAGGAGTTTGTGATTTACAGTGATGCGTCCATGAATGGACTTGGTTGTGTACTTATGCAGGAAGGGAAGGTAATTGCTTATGCCTCTAGACAACTAAAGCCACATGAGAAGAACTATCCGACACATGATTTACAGCTAGTTGCCATTGTTTTTGCGTTGAAGATTTGGAGATATTATTTGTATGGTGAGAAGTACCACATATTCACTGATCACAAAAGTTTGAAATATTTGATGACTCAAAAAGATTTGAATTTGAGGCAAAGAAGATGGTTAGAGTTGATTAAAGATTATGAGCTAGTGATCGATTATCACCCAGGTAAGGCAAACATTATTGTTGATGCTTTGAGTAGGGAATCATTGTTTGCATTAAGAGCTTTGAACACTAGTCTAGCCTTATCAGATGATGGTTTTATCTTAGCTGAGTTGAGAGCTAAACCGATGTTTCTTGAAGAAATTTGTGAAGCTCAGAAAAATGACAGTGAGTTGTTAGCCAAAAGAGATCAGTGTGAGTTAGATATAGAGTCAGATTTTCAAATCAGTTCTGACTGTTGTTTGATGTTCAGAGACAGGGTATGCGTACTGAAGAATAATAAGCTTATTCGAAAGATCTTATAGGAAGCACATAGTAGTTCTTTGTCTATTCATCCAGGTAGTACAAAGATGTATAATGATTTGAAGAAAATGTACTGGTGGGTAGGAATGAAAAGGGACATTTCAGAGTTTGTTTCTAGATGCTTGATCTGTCAGCAGGTAAAGGTCGAACATCAGGTACCTTTAGGTTTATTGCATCCTGTGCTAGTCCCTGAGTGGAAATGGGATCGAGTTACTATGGATTTTGTGACAGGATTGCCGTTGACACCGAGAAAGAAAGATGCAGTATGAGTTGTGATTGATAAGTTAACAAAGTTGGCTCATTTTATCCCAGTTCGTATGGATTATTCACTTGACAAGTTGGCCGAGTTGGATATTTCAGAGATAGTCAGACTACACGTGGTACCATTATCGATCATTTCAAACAGAGATCCAAGATTTACTTTACGGTTTTGGAAGAAATTACAGGTGGCTTTGGGCACAAAGTTGAGTTTTAGTATAACTTTCCATCCTCAAACTGACGGTCAGTCAGAGAGAGTTATTCAGGTACTTGAAGATATGCTTAGATGCTGTGTACTAGAATTTCAAGACAGTTGGGAAAAATATTTACCATTAGTAGAGTTTGCCTACAAAAATAGTTATCAGTTGAGTTTGAAGATGGCACCTTATGAAGCTTTGTATAGACGTAAATGTCACACACCTTTGTATTGGATAGAGCTTAAGGAAAATCAGATTTACGGGGTTGATCTAGTTAAGGAAACAGAAGAGAAAGTAAAAGTTATCAGAGATTGCTTGAAAGCAGCTTCAGACAGACAAAAGTTGTATGCAAACTTGAAGAGAAAAGAGATTGAGTATCAAGTTGGTGAAAAAGTGTTTCTGAAAGTATCCTCGTGGAAGAAAGTTCTCAGATTTGGCAAGAAAGGCAAACTAAGTCCACGTTTTATTGGACCGTTTGAAGTGATTGAGAGAGTCGGACCATTAGCATATCGATTAGCTTTACCGATTGAGTTAGAGAAGATTCATAATGTATTTCATGTGTCTATGCTACGTCATTATTGTTCAGATCCATCACATGTGATTTCTCAGACAGAGGTTGAGATTCAGCCAGACATGACTTACGATGAAGAACCAGTAAAGATTCTAGCTCGAGAGGTAAAGCAATTAAGAAACAAAAGTATTGCACTTGTGAAAGTACTATGGAATAGACATGGGGTAGACGAGGCAACATGGGAGCCCGAAGAGGCTATGCGAAAATAGTACCCAAATCTCTTCACAGGTAAGATTTTCGGGGAAGAAAATCCCTAAAGGGGGGAGAAATGTAACATCCCGAAATAGGGCCTAAACGAAACAGTGGTTGCGAAACCAAAAATCTAAGGTAGAAAATTTTATTTTATTATCATTTTAAGGTCTATGGCATGATTGCATGATTGTGTGAAAATTTCGTTTAGAAATTTTATCGATAGAGGGTCCAATTTGATATTTAGGACTAAATTGTAAAAGTTGTAAAATGTGTGTTCTAGTTCACAAAGGTATTAAGTACTTGTGAGTAATGGGTTTTTAAAGTGGAGGTCCTTGGATAGTAATTAGACCATTATACTAGTTTGGACAAAAATACCTAAAGGAAAATAAAACACCATAGTTTTTAATTAAGGGCATTTTGGTCATTTGGTTATTAAAATGAATTAAAAACAAAATTAAAAGCCAATTTTTGTCCATCTTCTTCATTAGGCCGAAATTTCAAGGGTTCTCCATAGCTAGGGTTTGTTCCAAGCTTCCAAGCTCCATAGTAAGTGATACTAAGCCCCGTTTTTAATGTTCTTTACGTTTTGGGAGTCCTGGTAACTTCATTAAGCTTATTCTAGCAATAATTTAACATAGGGTTTATATTTGGAAAAATACCCATAGGTGAAATGTGTTTATTTTGATGTTTTATGGTAGAATATGAAGCTTGAAATTGTGTTAAACAACTTTTGCTAAGCGATTTTACGTGAAAATGAGTAAAACGACATAATCGGTAAAAATACCTAATGTTCATAAGTACATGTTAGAGTGAGAATTTCATGTTTTCATAGAAGGGAAAAATGATCAACATGTCATAAAACATAAGAAAATAGGATGAAGTTTAATTTCCGAGCCTTGGGGAAAAAGTGTAAATATGTAAAAGTTTAGGGGCAAAAATGTAATTTTGCCAAAGTTTGGGTCAAGGACTGTTTTAATAAATGTGAGTATTAAATAAGCTATTTTTTTTTATAGATCAAGAAGAACAAAATCCGGAGTTAGACTGGGGAAAGAAAAACATAGTGGACTAAATTGATATAGTTGATCGTATTTTGTTTCGAGGTAAGTTTGCGGTAAATAAATGCAATATTCTATTGTTTTATGTTAATGTTGTTAATTTCCAGCATGTGTATATTTATTTTATGAAATTATTCAAAGAAAACTCAAGCATGAATTAACGGAGAAGTAATTTCAGAAAGTCCCGATTGAATCTTAGGAATGTGTAGGATACAAATGTCATGACATTAGGGTTCAAGGATACCATGTAAGACCATGCCAAGGCATGGAAATTGGTAAGGTTTCTAAGGCAAGGAAATCATGTAAGACCATGTCAAGACATAGCATTGATAAGTTACTATAAGGCAAAGGTCCCATGTAAGACCATGCCAAGGCATGGCATTGGTGAGTTCATAAGGCAAGGATACCATGTAAGACCATGTCAAGACATGACAATGGTAAGTTTCAAAAGGATACCACGTAAGACGATAACAAGTCATGGAAATGGTAAGGTACCCGCGTATCCTTAGTATTTCAAGTGGTTCAACTGGAAAATTTAAAGAGAATATCAAGGTAAGGTAAGGTAAGACGAGTTATACTAAAAAGGTACGACAAGTTCATGCTAGAAGAGCAAAGGTAAGTACATAATGTTCATGTATGCTTGATAAGGAAAAAGGTAAGTAAAATGTATTAATAAATTTGATTAAGTAACTAAGTATTTAAGTAAGTGAGTAAGTGAAGAAGATTAAAATATGTCTATGACAATTAATGAAGTTGCATTAAGTAGTATCATGCCAAGTAGTAAGATAATTCTTATGAATATTGTTATTTATTTGCATGCAAACTTACTAAGCTTAATGCTTACCCCCTTTATTTTCCTTCTTTTTATAGTCTTGTCAAGCTAACTCGGGGATCGTAAAGTACGTCGGAGGTCCGGGCACACTATCACAAGGATTATTTTGGTATAGCTAGATGTTTCATTTTGAGTATGACATGTATAGCATCGTAGCCATTTTGTGTGTATGATCTTATGATATGGCTGATGAATGGTATGTAAATGCTTGATAATGACTAGCTGTTGGAATGGCTAATCAAGGACATGTTTGGTGAAAAAGGTGAAATTAGCTTTAAAACAGTATCGGACAGCAATAATGACGTGAATTTGGAAAATCACTAAAAATAGTAGAAATGGATTTAGATAGTGAATGAGATATAGAATTAAATCTTATTGAGTCTATTTTCATATGAAAGAAACAGAGTAAATAAAGGAGTTTTATTTTACGAGATATTTAAATTTTGGTGAGACAGGGTCAGAGTGATTTCTGAATCCCCTGTTCTGACTTTAGAAATTCACTAAAAATTGTAAAAAAAATAATTAGGAGTTATAATTTACATGTATATATATTGAGTCTATTTTTAATAGAAATAAACAGAAAAGCCTTTTGAATTCTGTACAGAGAGAAAATTGACTCGTAGTGAACAGAGGTCAGAGTAGCCGAACACCGAAACAGGGGAAACTTTAAATAATAAACTGTACTAATTGGCTAGACCAAAAATTATCAAAAAAATTTAGTAAGAAGATATATGAGTCTAGCTTCAGGGAAAATTTACGGATTTGGATTTAGAGTCTCATAACTCGAGTTATGATTTATTTAGTGACTATGATGCAGATGGACAGTTTATTTATGAAAGATGAAATAAATTGTTTTGATATGTTTAAGTGATCGAAAAATTTTTATTGATTCCGGTTTGTTCCCGAACCATTTCAATTTCATTTTTTAGGGTCTCGAGGACCCTTTTCAAGGATATATTGAAATAATGAAACTAAATTAATTTTAAAAGCAAATTTTTATGCCCCGAATTAGTAAGCTAAGTCTGGTAACGCCTCGTGCTCGACTTCGGTGACCGTCTCGAGTAAGGGGTGTTACATTAAGTTTATCTTTAATTTTAATTTGAATTCCATGTATTTTAAAACTCAAAAGGATATTTGGCTATTTAGAATCGACGAGAGAACCGAAACCCAGTAAGTTAGGGCACAATTCCTCGACGTTCCAAAACTCAAACATTGCCTTATTTTTTAAAAATAATATATATAAAAAGTTTAAAATAAATGATAATAAAAGGGATTTAAAACTATTAACATATACAACAGTATAATCAAATAAAACGTAGAAAATTTAAAAATAGATAATATCTATATAAAATGGTTTAAAATAAAAATATATATATATATATATATAAATCAAAATGAATAATGTGTATGATATTTTAAAATAAATAATATACATAAAGTTTAAAATGGTCAATAGTTTTCAATACGTAATAGGTAAAAAAGTAGCAACAAAATGATTTAGAATAAATAATAGAACAGTTTTAAAAATATTTAACAAATGAAATGCGATATCCTTTAAAATAAATAATGTATAAAACATGAATAAATAATGAAAAATAAAAAAGGATCAAAATCAAACTGATTAGGGGTTATATTGGAATAAAAATGAAATTAGAAGTGAAAACTATAACAAAATAAAAGAACAGGGTAAAAATGAAAATATGTGTAAGGTTTGAGGACTAAATGGGTAAAATACTCAGCCTCTGGACACGTGTTCGCTCGCAGCGTGCCAATGGGTTGGAGGATCCAATTGAAAAACTCAACAAAGTCATGGGGTCAAGTTAAAAACCCAAAAGAAATTGCAAAAGGATCAAATCGTAAACAAATGACAAAGCGGGAGGACCCACAGCGCAAATAGCCCATTTGGCTTTAAAACGCGCGGATCATCCACTAAACGGGTCGGGTAGCATGGGTTCCCCCCTAAACGACGCCGTTTTGAGGCGTGTGGGGGGATTGCAAAACGTCACCGTTTTGCATGGCTATTAAAGCTAATTTTTTTTTTCATTTTTTCTTTCTCTTTTCAAAAACAAATAGCAGCCCCCTGTTTGTGCTCTGCTAGGGTTTTTGCACCCATCATCGCCGCTTCCATGAAGCCACTATAGGTGGTGATTGGGGTTGCGCGAAAGGGGTCTTTTGACCCCGATTTTGGAGAGCCTGAAGGCCCTATTCCCTTAGCCCGTGAATCCGAGGGAAAAGACACCCTTTTTAGTCATTTTCACCGATAGAGCAGGAGTTCCGATGATGCGACTTCGGACTTGGGGTAAGTCTCTTTTTCTCTATTCTTTTTGTTTTTGTTTAAACCAATTTGAAAATAGAAGAACAAAAATAAAAATGAAAACAGAAAATAGGGAAGAAAAGAAGATGGGATTCAACCTTTTGTTTTTTGATTGCTTAATGGTCTGTAAAAAAAAATACAATATGTTCTTTCTTGGCTTTATAGCCGAAATACAATCTATTTTGTTATTTTTGTTTAAGCCTCTGTTCTCCACTGTTTGTCTTCGCGTGTTGCCTTTTGCTGTGTTCTTGCTCGTTTCTGGATTGTTTTGCAAGGATAAGAGGGTCAACGAGGGTGAAAACATGCCATTTTGGTGCAAATGAGCAGCCATCGGGTGATGTGTGTGCCGAAGGCGCATATGGAGGGGTACAGCGCACTCGAGGTACGCAAAGGGGGGAACGGCGCCCAGGTTTTTTTTTTGGCTGAATGAGTTTAGGTTTTAGGCTATTCTTGGGCTAGGTTTTTTTAGCTTTGGGCCTACAAAATTTGGGTTTTATATTTCGATTGTAAATTTGGGTCTGGTATGTTTTACATTCGGGCTCTTTTTGTTATTGGACTTAGACTCTTAACTTGTTTTGGTTTTGGTTTTATTTTTGTTTTTGGGTTATTGGTTTAGCCCCGGGCAAAATAGGCCCGTTACAGCTGCCCCTCTTTGCTTATTGTTGTGTAACGAAAATAAAGTAAAGACTATAAAAGGGCCAATTTTGCCTGGGCCTGCTCAGTCTCGACTTCTCTTGGCGCTTCTTTTCTTCGAGTAGCTTCAATATGCCTCACTCCAATCGGCTCTACTGCAACTCCAGCGAGATAAGACTTGTTATTTGATCTGTTCTACTGGAACTTCAGAGAGATAAGATCTGTAATTTATGGTTTTAATCTGTTCCACTACAACTTCAGGGAAATAAGGCTTGTTTTGACCTGCTCTACTGCAACTTCAGAGAGATAAGATCTGTAATTCACAGCTTCCATCTATTCCACTACAACTTCAGGGAAATAAGATTCGTTATTTTTAGTCTGTTCCACTGTAACTTTAGGGAGATAAGACTTGCGACTTCAACCTGCTCCACTGCAACTTCAGAGAGATAAGGTTTGTCTTGATCTACTCTACTGCAACTTCAGAGAGATAAGATCTGTTTATTCATAGCTTCAATCTGTTCCACTGCAACTTCAGGGAAATAAGACTTGCTGTCTTCAGTTTGCTCCACTGCAACTTTAGAGAGATAAGGTTAGTGGCTTCGATCTGCTTCACTGCAACTTCAGGAAGATAAGATTCGTCATCTTCAGTCTGCTCCACTACAACTTCAGGGGAAGATAAAATTTGCCAAAATTCGTAATTACAATCAATCTTGCTACGCCGTCCTCTGAAGGACATGACCTGTAGAATCGATTTATTGAGCCTATGCATATGCCAAATGATTAGGATCTTATGAATGAATCAAATGCTCCTAACTAGATGTGCATGGATGACGTTGGCGTGAATGCAAAAATGTTATTTTAATGCCTAATTTGATATTATTCGCTGTTCATCGAGGTTTTATCAATGATGCATTACTCCCTTTTCCTTCCGCTAGTATCTTTTAAAGAATAATCACAATTTAGGGTATTCTTTTCCAATGTTTCTTTAAATTTGGGTAATTCAAACTAATTAGTCCTATTTCAGGTCCTTCTATCATTTTAAAATCATTTCAGAGTAATATGCAAAACTTCTTTTGAATATCATTAGTCCATTAATCGTTATTTCAATGAAAAATGCTAGAAAAAGATTATTGCAATGGACAAGATAGAATTTTATTGAGAAAAAGCTCGAAATGAACAAAATAATCAAGATAGAAAAATTCTCTAATATACAAAATGAATAAAAAAATAAAAAATAGATGCCCCAGATATCGTAGCATGAGCTCCTCCGCCCAACACTTCTTGGGGACTTTTTGAACGTGATATGTGTTTAGAAGATCACGAGTACTTTGTTGATGCCCCAATATGCAGCATCCCTCCTTCTTATTAATTCAGAGAAGACCAAATTACTGTATGCCCCATCTTCTATCAAAATTTGAATTGCCCATTCCTAGGTTTTCAACTCAAAACCCCTTTGGTCTCAAAGTGCCCTTTTGTGGGTTTTTGCCTTAGCCTCTCCCCCCCCTTTTTTTTTAGGTAAAGTACCTCTTGACCGAATCTGAATTCACGAGGTTAGGCAAAATTTTTCCATCTATCTCAGTCAAAATCAGAGCCTCTCCAGAGAAAGCTTTCTTCACCACATAAGGTCCTTTCCAATTTGGCATCCATTTTCCTCTGAAGTCCTTTTGTATGGGGAGAATTTTTTTTAAAACAGGGCCTCCTTCATAAAATTCTCTAGGACGAACCTTCTTGTTATAAGCCCGCATCATTCGCTTTTGGTACATTTGACAATGGCGAATAGCTTTCAACCTCTTTTCTTTAATTAAGCTCAGTTGGTCATATCGAGACTGGATCCATTCTGCTTCATCTAAGTTTAGCTCCGACAACACTCGAAGGGACGAAATTTCAACCTCGATAGGCAGGACTGCCTCCATTCCATAAACCAAAGAGAAAGGTGTTGCCCCGGTAGAGGTTCTGACTGATGTTCGGTAGGCGTAAAGGGCGAATGGTAACTTCTTATGCCAATCTTTATAAGTCTCAGTCATTTTTCCCACGATCTTTTTGATGTTCTTATTGGTGGCTTCCACGCTCCATTCATTTTTGGGCGATACAGCGACGAGTTATGGTGTTTAATCTTGAATTGGCTACAGACTTCCACTATCGTACTGTTATTCAAGTTCAGCTATTGTCTGATATAATCCTCTCAAGCATTCCATATCGACATATGATCTCTATCTTTAAGAACTTGCTGACTGCTGATTTCGTGATGTTGGCATAAGAAGTGGCTTCTACCCACTTGGTGAAGTAATTGATGACCACAAAGATGAATCGGTGCCCATTAGATGCTTTCGGTAAGATTGGCCCTATGACATCCATGCCCCACATAGAAAAAGGCCATGGGGAAGTCATGATATGAAGAGGTGAAGGCGGTACATGAATCTTATCTCCATAAATTTGTCATTTATGGCACTTCTTGGCATAGTTGATGCAATCCCCCTCCATAGTGGACCAATAATATTTGAACCTCATGATTTGTCTGGCCATTGTGAAACCATTAGCGTGTGTTCCGCAAACACCCTTATAGACCTCTTCTAAGATTTGTTTAGCCTCGACAGCATCTACGCATCTTAAGAGTACCTGATCCTTTCTTCTTTTATATAGGATCTATCCGTCTAAGACATGGTCACTGGCCAGCCTTCTCAATGTCTTTTTATCATTTTCTGTTGCTTGGTCAGGGTATTCACGATTTCTCACATATCGCAATATATCCTGATACTAAGGGTGATCGTCCTTTTCCCCTTTTTCGTCAATGTTGTAGCAATGAGCCGGAGCCTCGTAGATACTCATCTGGATAGGCTTCACATCCTCTTGCTTGTTTACTTTAATCATAGAAGCTAAAGTTGCCAAGGCGTCAGCCATCTGGTTTTCATCTCGTGGGAGATAGCAAAAAGTGATATTGTCGAACTCCTCAATTAGCTCTAAAACCAGCTTTCAGTAATTGATTAATTTAGGGTCTCTCGTCTCCCATTCACCTTTGAGCTGATAGATCACTAATGCAGAATCTCCATATACTTCTAGCACCTTGATTTTGCGTTCAATAGCCGCACGGATACCCATGATGCATGCTTCATACTCAGCCATGTTATTTGTGCAATCAAAATCCAATTTACTAGTAAAGGGATAATGATTTCCATTTGGGGATACCAGAACTGCCCCGATTCCATTACCCACAACATTTGAGGCTCCGTCAAAATTCAATCTCCAAGGATGATCTTCTTGAGAGTCTTCTTCCATGGTCGCAACGTACATTAAGTCTTCATTTGGGAAATCAAAACTCAAAGGCTCATGATCTTCTAGAGCCCTACTGGCTAAAAAACCTACTATCGCACTCCCTTTTATGGCCTTCTGGTTCACGTAGACTATGTCAAATTTAGAAAGCAGAATTTGCCAACGAGCCATTCTTCTGTTCAAAGCATCTGACTCCATCATGTACTTCAGAGGGTCTAGTTTTGAGCTGAGCCAAGTTGTATGGTACAACATGTACTGTCTCAGTCTTCGGGTCGTCCAGATCAAAGCACAACACAATTTCTTGATCAGCGAATATTTTGTCTCGCATTCAGTGAATTTTTTGCTAAGATAGTATATCGCCTTTTCTTTTCTTCCTGACTCATCATGTTGGCCTAACACATATCCCATGGAGTTCTTGAACACTGCCAAATACAGTATCAATGGTTTATCTGGGTAAGGTGGCATCAGCACCGGGGCATTAGACAGGTAATGCTTAACTTTATCAAAAGTTCTTTGGCACTCCTCATTCCGTACACCTAGGTTGTATTTCTTAAGGAGGCGAAATATCGGGTCACATTTCTCCATTAGTTGTGAAATGAACCGGGCGATGTAATTTAGCCTTCCTAGAAAACCTCGAACTTCTTTTTGATTGCGTGGCAGAGGTAATTCTTGTATGGCTTTGACTTTATCTGGGTCAATTTCGATCCCCTTTTCACTGACTATAAAACCCTGTAGCACCCCAAACCCGGCCCAGAAGTTATGACCGGATCCGGCATGCCACATCAAAACGTAAAAAAAAAAAATTCCATTCTAAGTCCAGAAAATCGTACTTGATGTTCAAAAGATTAATTCATTAAGGGTTAAAGTGAAAGGAAGTCATGCACGGTAGGAAACCGGAAAAGAGGTGGTGAGTCCATCGGATTTGCTATACCAAGCTCCTTCGGATCCAATCCTAGACATGCATACCGCCATTGCCACACCTTAACGTCATGGATATTTCTAGGAAACCGATTTGATTAAGTCATTTTAGGAAAAGTGATTAATTTTGAAAAATACTTTCATTGCGGAAGCTTTGCTTGTTGTCGTGTTATTTTGAAATCAACTGTTGCTTTTGAAAACGCGCCTAAAGCTATCCAATTTCAACAGTTAAAATAAATATTATCTATCTTAATAAAACATATAAAACCATCAAAATAAATAAGCGGCCTTATTACATTTAAAAGCCCAAAACCTCAAACGTAATTAAAAGGATGTCCAGTTCACGAAGAAAATCAAACTTTCGAGCGGGTGGCCACTCGAATTCCCTCATGACTCAAGCCCACTATGGTTGGGGATTTCTGCGTGGATGAAAATAAAAGGGTGAGTTTGGGGAAACTCGGTGTGTAAGGAAAACCCATTCAAAGCCCAAGTCACTCAAGCCTATTGGGCCTAAGCCCATTCAGTAACAGTGGTCTTGGGCGAGCTCTTTTCAGATTACAATAAAGCGGGCCTTAGCCCTTATTCAGATAATGATGGGGCCCATAGGCCCATTTCAAAATACATGCAACATCAAGTAAACATATGCAAGCCCATTTGGGTAATAGTGGTCTTGGGCGAGCCCTTTTCAGATTACAATAAACTGGGCCTTAACCCTTATTCAGATAATGTATGGCCCATAGGCCCATTTCAAAATACATACAACATCAATAACATATGCAAGCCCATTTGGGAGACTACTCAACCCACCAACCACTACACTCCACCCGTACCACCATACACTCCATGTGGGAATAGCTCAACCCACCCAAATTTAACACTCCACAGCTTGACCTTCTTTGCTCGATTATCGATAAATTGAGGCAAAGCCTCCAAGATGTGGACAAGGCACTTTCAGTACTTCCTCCGTCAATATCCCAGTCCCATGCATCAGATAATAACAACATGGCATGCAGTAAATAACAACAGTCAAACATGCATTTAGGTCAATTTAACCCTAAGGGTATTTTGGTAATTTATCTCCTAGGGGTAAAACTGTAAATTTTTCACTTTTAAAGGTATTTCAGTAATTTATCTATTTTAGGGTTTTTCATGCATATTCTTACTTTTCACGTACTAACAAAATTACGTACCAAGGGTTCTTACCGAATTGGGCCCGTTGGCCTATCATTCCAATTTTGGCCCATTAAGCCCAAAAATATTGAGGGCACAGAAATCATGCACTTTGCAGTCCAAACATTGTAACTTACCAAAAACATTAATCGATTTACCTCACGAGCATTCGCACACTCGCAAATCTACAAAATACAGGTTTTCGGCATTTCGGCTTTTCGACTTTTGCCGATCTAGACTAAGAAAGAGGTGTTAGTTACACACATTTGCGACGATATCTTGTGAGATCCACACACGAACCGCCTACAATTGGATTACTAACACGTTAATCTAACTATTCAAATACAAACTACGTATTAACCCCTTACAATATTCGGCCAACCACACCTACAGATCATAGTAAGCTTATAAGAAATCAATAAGCAACCCATTAACAAATTTTTGTCAATGTTTACCACATAATCATAATTTCACTGCAAGCTGTCTTCCTGAACAACAGTCACTAAATCATTTATAACTGGAGCTACGAAACTCCAAATCAAGTGCCGTTAATTTTCCCTGAAAATAGACTCATATATCTTCTATCCATAAAATTTTCAGAATTTTTGGTATGGCCAATCAATACCAGATTTTTCTTAAAGTTTCCCATGTTTCACTGTTTGACTAATCTAACCACTCTTCATTACGAATCAAATTTCTCATTGTACAGAATTCAAAATATGTTCTAGTTTATTCCATTTAAAACTAGACTCATTAAGCTTTAATTACATAATTTATTCAGCTTCTAATTCATCTCCCACAATTTATGGTGATTTTCCAAAGTCATGTTACTGCTGCTGTCCCAAGTAGATTTATTACCAAATCACTCTTTCATACACCTATCTTGCATGCATGTTATTTAAACATGTATATCACCAATCAATCATCACATATCTATGATTTTACTTAAGTATAATCTCCATTTCATCATTTTAAAGCACAACATGTTAGCCGATTTTTCCCTTTAGCATCTAAGGCACATGCATGTTCATTTGTTTGGCTCAACTTCACCTATCTTCCATTTTTCATCAAAAGAACATGAAACAACAACCATTTCCTTCATTTTAATTCATGACTAAATGCTCACAACACAACTAAAAATCAAAATATACTTCAAGAGTTAAGGTAGAATCAAGAAGAACTCATGAACCTCAAAATAGAAGCAAGGTACCAAGAACTTACCTTCAATTTTCCTCCTCCTAATGACCGAATACTCAAGAGCTTTCTCCTCTCCTTTCTCTTCTCTAACTTTCAGCTATGATGAACAAAGATGGACAAAACTTTGTTCTTTTCACCCCTTTTTCTTTTAATAAAACTTCATATTTCATCCATTTAATTCTTTAATACAAAAGTCATGAAATTCTTATCATGAAACATTTACCTAACTCATTATCATGAAACATTTACCTAACCCATTATCATGGAACATTTACCTAACCTATTATCATGAAACATTTACCTAACCCATTATCATGGAACATTTACCTAACCTATTATTAATTTGTATCAATTTGTACCATAAATTATGGATATCAGGTGTACATTTTGTCTACAACAACATGATGGTTGGCCACTTCATGTAAAAAGGGAGGTTTATCATGCAAATCCTCCTATTTTGCACTCCTATTTATTTGGCCACTTCAATTTAGCCTATAGCATTTTCAAACATTTTCACATAGGTCCTATTTCATAATTTCACCCCCTTTTTCTTATGGAACAAAAATTAACTAAAATTGCCGGGTTCTATCTTAAGTTTAGGCTTTCTAGAGGCCCACTAACATAATTAAACCTATGCCAACATTTACAGAATTCCTGAAAATTGGGGCGTTACAACTCTACCCTTCTTAAAGAAATTTCGTCCTCGAAATTTACCTAATCCAAACAGATGAGGGTATTGTTGTTGCATCCTCTCTTCTGGCTCCCAAACTCAGAAGTTTCCCCTTCCTTAACTTGTTGAAAGCGAGCGACCAAAGACTCATCGTTCAACTATTTTTCCTTAATCTGATCCACCCAGGTTGGCCTCACTTGCAACTCAGCCAACAGACTTTTATCATCATGCAGACTCAGACGAGCAAACATTGCTCTCGGATCGAATCTGACTCTCGACTTAGAGCATCGGCTACCACATTAGCCTTGCTTGGGTGATACTCGATCGAACAGTCATAGTCCTTAAGCAACTCAATCCATCTCCTTTGCCTAAGGTTCAGCTCCTTCTGAGCCAACAAATACTTAAGACTCTTATGGTCAGTGTATATAATACACCTTTCTCCGTACAAGTAATGTCTCCAAATCTTAAGTGCAAATATCACTGCTGCCAACTCTAAATCATGAGTCAAATAGTTTCCCTCATGAGGCTTAAGCTATCGTGATGCATATGCAACCACCTTACCCTCTTGCATTAACACGCAGCCCAAACCCACGTGTGATGCGTCACTATACACAGTAAAATCCTTCCCAGACTCCGGCTGAATTAACACAGGTGCTTCAGTCAGAACTTTCTTCAACTTTTCAAAAGCTCCCTGCTGTTTTTCAGTCCATACAAACGGTTCTCCTTTCCTTATGAGTTTTTTCAGGGGTGCTGCCATCACAGAAAAACCTTCCACAAACCTTCTGTAGTATCATGCCAATCTTAGAAAACTTCGTATTTCTGACACTGACCTAGGCGGCTTCCACTCCAAAATCGCTTCAATTTTTCGAGGGTCCACCTTAATCCCTTCGGCAGAGACCGCATGTCCTAAGAAGGTTACCTCCCTCAACCAAAGTTCAGACTTGCTGAACTTCACAAAGAGTTCCTTCTCCCTTAACACTTGCAGCACTATACGGAGATGTTCATCATGTTTCACTTCAGTTTTAGAATATACCAGGATATCGTCAATAAATACGACTATGAACTGTTTTAAAAATGGTTGGAACACGCGATTCATCAGATCCATAAATGCTGCAAGAGCGTTCGTCAGTCCAAATGTCATAACCAGAAACTCGTAATGACCATACCATGTCCTGAATGCTGTCTTATGGATATCCACTTCCTTTACCCTTAACTGATGGTATCCAGATCGAAGGTCAATCTTGGAAAATACCGAAGCTCCTCTAAGTTGGTCAAATAAATCATCAATCCTTGGCAGTGGATACTTATTTTTAATCGTCAGTTTGTTCAACTGGCGATAATCAATGCACATCTGCATTGTACCATCCTTCTTCTTCACGAATAGCACCGGTGCTCCCCATGGAGACACGCTTGGCCTAATGAAGCCCCTATCCAACAACTCTTGAATTTGAGCATTTAACTCTACTAATTCCTTCGGTGCCATCCTATACGGTGCAATAGACACAGACGCCGTTCCAGGCAACAAGTCTATTCCAAACTCAACTTCTAGATTCGGAGGCAATCCTGGAAGCTCCTCCGGAAAAACATCTTGGAACTCCTTTACGGTCCTAACCTTATCCACTGTCAGTCCCTTTTCTTCCGACTGACTTACAAATACCAATTAGGCCTCACAACCTTTCCGAATCCACTTTTCGGCTCTTAATGCCGACACCACATTGGAAAAATAATCCCTTCTCTCACCTATCACCATAACCTCCTCATCCTTTGTAGTTCTTAACACCATTCATTTAGCAGTACAATCCAGAGTCACCTTGTGCTTAACAAGCCAATCCATTCCCAAAATGAGGTCAAACTCTCCGAACGGTAACTCCATCAGATCTCCAGGAAAAACCTTGCCTTGAGTTTCTAAGGGTACATTCCTATACAGTTTGTTTACCCTAACCGAGTGACCCAAGGGACTTAGTATAGATACTCCACTCACAATCTCCTCAAAGCAGTCCAAGTCGTCCATAATCCGTTCTGTGGCCTCCAACCAATATTCCACCACATTTGGGGCTATACAAGACATGCCCTTAAAGATCTCCGTTCCGTTAGTCCCGAAGTCATTCAGAAATAGATCCCTGAATTTCGTTGCCCTCTGGCAACCCTTTTCAGAACACGAAGCATTGCCTGTGACAGGGCATCATCCTCGGCGGCCTTATCATACGACCCATTCTCATCCGTCGGTGGTGGTCGTGCTACTCCAGTGGGTATGTGTTCAGAAGACGAAGATCCAGCTTGAGTACTACCTCGGCCTCGACCACGGCCTCTTTCCCGAGTAGCTCTCGTATTCATATCGATTTATCTTGATTACAAATTTTTATGCATCAATTAATATTCCAGTGTTCATTACAGATGTTTTATGAATCAGATAGTAATTCAGAGTTTGTTTTCGTAGAATCGAAGTCTAGCTACAGTTTCAGTCTCTTATCAGATTTTCCTATGGTTTCAGTATCATCCTATCTAGAGTATCCTAGCAGGATTTTAGTACAGATAGATAATTCAGGAAAATATTCAGAAAAATTCAGAATACTTACAGACTTGAGCCGGAGATTCGGAATGCCACCTTCTAAATATCTAAATTTTGAAAATCAAGTTTTTCGCATTCTTTATAAAATTTTCGCTTTCAAAAATCTTTGTTTTTGTAAACCCATTCCACAGCCGAGTTGTTGTAATCTAAGCTCTGATACCACTAAATGTAGCACCCCAAACCCGGCCCAGAAGTTATGACCGGATCCGGCATGCCACATCAAAACGTAAAAAAAAAAAATTCCATTCTAAGTCCAGAAAATCGTACTTGATGTTCAAAAGATTAATTCATTAAGGGTTAAAGTGAAAGGAAGTCATGCACCGGTAGGAAATCGGAAAAGAGGTGGTGAGTCCATCGGATTTGCTAAGTACCAAGCTCCTTCGGATCCAATCCTAGACATGCATACCGCCATTGCCACACCTTAACGTCATGGATATTTCTAGAAACCGATTTGATTAAGTCATTTTAGGAAAAGTGATTAATTTTGAAAATACTTTCATTGCGGAAGCTTTGCTTGTTGTCGTGTTATTTTGAAATCAACTGTTGTTTTTGAAAACGCGCCTAAAGCTATCCAATTTCAACAGTTAAAATAAATATTATCTATCTTAATAAAACATATAAAACCATCAAAAATAAATAAGCGGCCTTATTACATTTAAAAGCCCAAAACCTCAAACGTAATTAAAAGGATGTCCAGTTCACGGAAGAAAATCAAACTTTCGAGCGGGTGGCCACTCCAATTCCCTCACGACTCCAAGCCCACTATGGTTGGGGATTTCTGCGTGGATGAAAATAAAAGGGGTGAGTTTGGGGAAACTCAGTGTGTAAGGAAAACCCATTCAAAGCACAAGTCACTCAAGCCTATTGGGCCTAAGCCCATTCAGTAATGATGGTCTTGGGCGAGCTCTTTTCAGATTACAATAAACCGGGCCTTAGCCCTTATTCAGATAATGATGAGGGCCCATAGGCCCATTTCAAAATACATGCAACATCAGTAAACATATGCAAGCCCATTTGGGTAACAGTGGTCTTGGGCGAGCCCTTTTCAGATTACAATAAATTGGGCCTTAGCCCTTATTCAGATAATGATGATGCCCATAGGCCCATTTCAAAATACATGCAACATCAATAACATATGCAAGCCCATTTGGGAGACTACTCAACCCACCAACCACTACACTCCACCCGTACCAACCATACACTCCATGTAGGAATAGCTCAACCCACCCATTTAACACTCCACAGATTCTTGACCTTTTTGCTCGATTATCATAAATTGAGGCAAAGCCTCCAAGATGTGGACAAGGCACTTTCAGTACTTCCTCCGTCAATATCCCAGTCCATGCATCGAGATAATAACATGGCATGCAAGATAAATAACAACAATCAAACATGCATTTAGGTCAATTTAACCCTAAGGGTATTTCGGTAATTTATCTCTTAGGGGTAAAACTGTAAATTTTTCACTTTTAAAGGTATTTCAGTAATTTATCTATTTTAGGGTTTTTCATGCATATTCTTACTTTTCACGTACTAACAAAATTACGTACCAAGGGTTCTTACGAATTGGGCCGTTGGCCTATCATTCAATTTTGGCCCATTAAGCCCAAAAATATTGAGGGCACGTAAATCATGCACTTTGCGGTCAAACATTGTAACTTACCAAAAACATTAATCAATTTACCTCACGAGCATTCGCACACTCGCAAATCTACAAAATACAGGTTTTCGGCATTTCGGCTTTTCGACTTTTGCCGATCTAGACTAAGAAAGAGGGTGTTAGTTACACACCTGTTTGCGACGATATGCTGACGAGATCCACACACGAACCGCCTACAATTGGATTACTAACACGTTAATCTAACTATTCAAATACAAACTACGTATTAACCCCTTACAATATTCGGCCAACCACACCTACAGATCATAGTAAGCTTATAAGAAATCAATAAGCAACCCATTAACAAATTTTTGTCAATGTTTACCACATAATCATAATTTCACTGCAAGCTGTCTTCCTGAACAACAGTCACTAAATCATTTATAACTGGAGCTACGAAACTCCAAATCAAGTGCCGTTAATTTTCTCTGAAAATAGACTCATATATCTTCTATCCATAAAATTTTCAGAATTTTTGGTATGGCCAATCAATACCAGATTTTTCTTAAAGTTTCCCATGTTTCACTGTTTGACTAATCTGACCACTCTTCATTACGAATCAAATTTCTCATTGTACAGAATTCAAAATATGTTCTAGTTTATTCCATTTAAAACTAGACTCATTAAGCTTTAATTACATAATTTATTCAGCTTCTAATTCATCTTCCACAATTTATGGTGATTTTCCAAAGTCATGTTACTGCTGCTGTCCCAAGTAGATTTATTACCAAATCACTCTTTCATACACCTATCTTGCATGCATGTTATTTAAACATGTATATCACCAATCAATCATCATATATCTATGATTTTACTTAAGTATAATCTCCATTTCATCATTTTAAAGCACAACATGTTAGCCGATTTTTCCCTTTAGCATCTAAGGCACATGCATGTTTATTTGTTTGGCTCAACTTCACCTATCTTCCATTTTTCATCAAAAGAACATGAAACAACAACCATTTCCTTCATTTTAATTCATGACTAAATGCTCACAACACAACTAAAAATCAAAATATACTTCAAGAGTTAAGGTAGAATCAAGAAGAACTCATGAACCTCAAAATAGAAGCAAGGTACCAAGAACTTACCTTCAATTTTCCTCCTCCTAATGACCGAATACTCAAGAGCTTTCTCCTCTCCTTTCTCTTCTCTAACTTTCAGCTATGATGAACAAAGATGGACAAAACTTTGTTCTTTTCACCCCTTTTTCTTTTAATAAAACTTCATATTTCATCCATTTAATTCTTTAATACAAAAGTCATGAAATTCTTATCATGAAACATTTACCTAACCCATTATCATGAAACATTTACCTAACCCATTATCATGGAACATTTACCTAACCTATTATCATGAAACATTTACCTAACCCATTATCATGGAACATTTACCTAACCTATTATCAATTTGTATCAATTTGTACCATAAATTATGGATATCAAGTGTACATTTTGTCTACAACAACATGATGGTTGGCCACTTCATGTAAAAAGGGAGGTTTATCATGCAAATCCTCCTATTTTGCACTCCTATTTATTTGGCCACTTCAATTTAGCCTATAGCATTTTCAAACATTTTCACATAGGTCCTATTTCATAATTTCACCCCCTTTTTCTTATGGAACAAAAATTAACTAAAATTGTCGGGTTCTATCTTAAGTTTAGGCTTTCTAGAGGCCCACTAACATAATTAAACCTATGCCAACATTCACAGAATTCCTGAAAATTGGGGCGTTACAAACCCAATAGCTTTCCTAACCTGGTGCCAAAGGTACATTTCGCGGGATTGAACTTTAGCTGGAACTTTCTTAATCTTAAAAATAGTTTCTTCTAGACTTTTACGTGCTCCTTTTTTTTCTTGGATTTCGAATCATATCATCTACGTAAACTTCGATCTCCTTATGCATCATGTCATGGAAAAGAGTTACCATGGCTCTCTGATATGTTGCTCCTGTGTTATTTAGTCCAAATGGCATCACCTTATAATAGAACGTTCCCCACATGGTCACGAATGTGGTCTTTTCCATGTCTGCAGAATGCATCTTTATTTGGTTGTACCCTGATAATCCATCCATGAAGGAGAAAAGTGAGTAACCTGCCGTGTTATCCACTAATGTATCAATGTGAGGCAATGAGAAATTGTCTTTTGGGTTGGCTTTGTTCAGATCTCGATAGTCCACGCACATCCGTACTTTTCCATCTTTTTTAGGAACTGGGACTATATTGGCTACCTATTCTGAGTATTTAACCACTTGTAAGAAACCGGCGTCGAATTGCTTCTTGACCTCCTCCTTTATCTTCAACAAAACATCAGGTCTCATTCTTCAGAGTTTCTGTTAGACTGGCTTACACTCTTCCTTTATAGGGAGTCGGTGTACCACAATTTCGGTACTTAACCCGGGCATGTCTTGGTATGACCATGCGAAGACATCTTTAAATTCTCGTAGTAGCTCAATGAGATCTTGTTTTGTCTCCACGGCGATACAGGCTCCAATTTTCACCTCTTTTCCTTTTCCTAAGCTCACAATTTCCACTGACTCCTTGTGAGGTAGGATTTGTTTCTCATCTTGTTCTACCATCCTTCATAAATCCGGAGATAGGTTACAGTTTCGGTCATCTTCAAAATCCTGAGAATCTTCCGTGCACATATCTTGCTCAAAAGGAGACTTTGAGTCAGTAGCAGTGCTACTCATATATTTGATATCTGGAGACCTGTTATAGAGATGAAGAAAAGTCCAAAGAACAAAAGAATCTAAGAATATTTATTGGTGGTATGATTATGAATGAAAAAGAATATTTGCTCAAGATGATACGTAGAGATGCATTTTTATTGAAATAACGATATTAGATAAGAGCCTATTTCACAAAAGGATTCTTATTGCCCCTAGGCTTAGAGCAATAAGCTTGTTTTGGACATTACTCTAAATTAATTTTAAAAGTTACAGGGATCTCCTCCGCGGTCCAATTGTTTAAGACGCTCCCAAGCGCATATGGGCAAATGCCTAATTGATCCTCTTCTCTTGTTTCTTCCTCAGATATGGTGTTAATGCTCAAACTTTCCAACATTTCTTCGGCAAAAACTTTCCTCGTCGATCTTCCTTCAGAGTAAATAGTCCCTCCCGACACGAATGTTCTGGATATGTGAGGAAAAGTCATTGGCTCCCACTTGACCTCTTCTCCATTTAAATGTGCTATTCTCCTCTCTTGTTTCTTCTCTGTCTCATTTTTCTTCTACCTTGTATTTGGCTTGTACCCTAAACCGAAATGGTCTCGTTTGTCCGTGAGTATGGGTGCCTCGATCCTTCCTTGTAGATTTCTTCCAAGCTCCTTTCCCAACTGTCAATTGCAAGCCCATTTTAGTAGTTTTGTAGATTTTGGGCACCGGGACCTTGTTCCCTTCGACAATAAAGGTTGTGTTCACAAATTCTAATGATCGGAAAGAGCATTCTATTGCTTCATCATTTGTCTCCACATAAGGTGCGTCGCTAGTAACGGACGCAATGATATCCTCTTCTGCATTTACGGTCACCAATCGCCCTTCCGTTATAAATTTGAGCTTTTGATGTAGTGATGACGGTACTACCCCTGTTGATGAATCCAGGGCCTTTTCAATAAGCAATTGTAAGAGGGCTTGATGTCTATCACTAAGAAATTTATCTTGTATGTGCTTAGACTGATTAAAAGGGGTATTTCAATCCTCCCCATTACCTTCCTTTTAGTACCATCAAATTCCCTCACTACATTTTGGCATGTCTTCATATGGGAACTATCCACTGGCAGCCTATTCAGCATAGATAGGGGTAGGACATTTAGTGCAGACCCATTGTCAATCAACACTCCCAGTAGTGTATATCCTTTACAGCGGGTGGTAATGTGTAGCGCTTTTGTTGATCCTATTCCCCCAGGCGGTATTTCATTGTCATTGAAAAATATAAAATTATCAGTGCTTATATTATTGACGAGACGGTCCAGCTTGTTGATAGAGATATCATCCGCGACGTAAGTTTTGTTTAGTACCTTCATTAATGCGCTTCGATGTGTCTCCAAACTCAAGAACAAAGCTAGCACCGAGATGCGAGCCGATTGCTTGTGTAACTGTTCAACCATGCTGTACTCACTATGTTTTAAGAATTTTAGGAATTCTCTAGCTTCCTTCTCGGTTACTGGTTCATTGATTGGCAATTCGAGCCTAACCATCTTTTCCTTTCTTTGCTCGACTATTGGGGTCTTTCCTTTAACAGTTTCAATTTCTGTACCCGCAGGATCATAACGTCTTCCACTGCGTGTATAGAAACCTACATCTTGGTTCTTCCTTGAAGCGCTGGCCGGGTTCTCCTCACCCGGGATCGTCAGTTGTAGTCGTAATTCCAGAGAACCCTTTTACTATCCTTATAAGGGAAGGATAACGACTTCTGAATTATGACTCTCGGCACTATTTGTATTCCTGCTTCATTATTCTTTGGTCACGAAATTATCACCACAGGATGATTAACTCTTTGGACCCCTTCTGTTGTTCCTTCCTCTGAGGCGTGAACCTCTCCTTCTTCTGATCCCTCGATTTCTTCGTAAAATTCCATCTCCTTATTGTCCATCAACTTTTGCACTATAGACCTGAAATTATTGCACTTTTGGATGTCATGGCCTTCATTGGCATGAAACTCGCAGTATCCTCTTGCTTCTCTGGGCCTTTCCTTTGAATCTTGTGCGACTAAACCTCTTTCCACCATCCTCTTCCAAACCCATTTCAACGGGATTTTTACCTCTGATACATTCATCTTGGTTCTCCTTTTTCCCTTTTCAATTATCGCATTTACCCCTTTGTCTGAATGACTAGGTAGTGGATTTCCTACTACATTAGGTCTTGTGGGCTCATCGAACTTCACAACGCCCATGCCTATGAGCCTTTCGACTACTTTTTCGAAGGCAGTGCAGTTCTCAATTGTGTGTCCCGAGATTCCTGCATGGTTTTCGCATTGAGCGTTTGCGTCATACCACTTAGGGAAAGGAGGTTGCAGGGGTTTCAAGTAGTAAGGTGACACTACATGGGCATCGAATAAACTCTGATACAACTCCCTGTATGACATTAGGATAAGCGTAAACTGGACTCTTTTTGTGTTAGGCCTCGGGTTTGAATCTTGTCTTACAGAGCCCTGATGGCTGGTAGTCATTGTTTTTGGTTGGCTCACAGTGACTGGCTTGGAATAACTTTTATTGTATACGCCTGCGTTGTTTACTTCATTTTCTTTCCTTCTCGGAGCTGATTTCTTGGTATTTTCCCCTATTTTGATCTTCCCGCATCTTATCGCGTTCTCTATCATCTCTCCTGACATTACTATGTCTGAGAAGCTCTTAGTAGCGCCTCCCAACATGTGGTTGATAAATGGAGCTTTTAGAGTGTTGACAAAGAGCATAGTCGTTTCTTTCTCCAGTAGAGGTGGTTGGACTTGTGTCGCCACATCTCTCCATCTTTAGGTGTACTGCCTGAAGCTCTCATTTTGTTTCTTTTTCATGTTTTGTAACGTGATTCGATAGGGTGCTATGTCTGTCACGTGGCCGTATTGCTTCATGAAAGCTTGTGCCAAGTCTTTCTATGAATGGATTTGCGCACGGCTTAGTTGGTTGTACCATTTGGCTGCAGACCCGGTCAAACTGTTTTGGAAGCAATGGATTAATAATTGATCATTATGAACATACCCTACCATTCTTCGACAAAACATGGTGATGTGAGCCTCTAGACAGCTATTTCCATTGTATTTTTCAAAGTCTGGGATTTTGAACTTAGGAGGGAGGACTAGGTCTGGGACTAAGCTCAAATCCTTAGCGTCGATCCCACAATGATAGTCAGCACTTTCCATCATTCTAAACTTTTCCTCCAACCACTTGCATCGGTCTTCCAATTCTTTCGAGAGCCCCGTTCTCACTCTTTCTTCTTCTGCCATATTATCCAGATCAGGGATTGTAGGATTAATAGGGTTATCCTTGGGATTAGAGCCTGAGCCCATTTGATAATTGATTGGCATTAAGGTATCGGCCTGAAATTGCTGAGGCCTGATTGTAACGGACAGTCTTCGCATATGTAGCTCGGGCTACGTTTGAGCATTCATCAGGGTGAAACCAGGGAGTAAAGGGGATCTTCAGTGATGGATGGCCTCTACGTGTGTGTCTCATGCTGCGTTTGAGCATTTGCTGGGGTAAAACCAGGGGGATAAAGGGAATCTCTATTGTTATTTCCCGTATCAGCCATAGGGCCCTTTCCTTTGTCCGGCCTACTAGTCAGTAGTCGGGTTAGCTCTTCCATCATATTTCTTTGAGATTCCAGCATCTGGTCCCTCATTTCCTGCTAGATTTTTGCTAACTATTCTTGTACTTGTACTTGCATCTGCTTCTACATCTCTTTCTGCATTTGCTTCAATCTCTCTAGTTTTTTATCCATTGCTTCAATTTTCCTTCTTGTACCATAGGGGTGTGTATTCGGGAGATTTTCATTGGTTTCCAGATTACTGAATCATTTTTAATTAATTAGAATATTTTTATGGCCTTTAATGCATATGATGTAATGTAATGCAAATGCATGAATGCAAAAAGAAGCGTTGATTCTAATTTAATTCCATTAGAAGAATTTTACTAGAAGAAAAATTTCTTTACATAGAACAAATGATTACATGTACGACTTTGCCCTAATGCCCAAAGCCTTAACCTTCCTAAGAAGCCAAGCTAAGTTTCGGCCTCGATCCGATTCTGACACGTATTATAGGCTTAATACATCAGCCTGAACTGCCAAGGTTTGCAAATGATCGGCTAACTCTCGAACTTGAGCTACAGCTTCGCCCATGACATAATCTCTATTTCTGATTTGATCTTGAGAGTGGTGAAGTTGTTCTTTGCAATGTTCATTGTTTACCTCAAGGAATTCCACTCGAATTTTGCTATCTTGTAGTGTCATCTCGAGTTCCACTATTCTTCCTTTCAACTCCTCGATTTTGCTTAAGCTGGTCTTCAACTCAATTACGGAGTTACGACTATGATACAGATGTAGTGATTTTTCCAGTCCGGTTATCCGAGCTTGTAATTTCTCTTTTTCGTTCTGGCTTTCCAACAAACTCTATTTCAAAACATCTTCTCGCACTCGAACATCTTGAAACTTCTTCTCCCAGTGATCGGCTCTAGCCTTTTCTTTTTCAATTTCTTGACGCCACTGATCCGACGTCTTACCCAAATCGGCAATTCTTATTGACGTACGCAGCTTCTTATAATCAGTCTTCAGACTATCCAAGTCCTCTTCAGCTTTATTCTTCCCTTTTCTTAGCTTCCCGGCCTCTAGCTTGTGGATATAGACGTGTAAGCCCAACTTCATATTCTCTTCCTCTAATTGCTCTATCTTCTTTCCTAATTCCGAGCTCCTTTTCTCGAAGTCTTGCTTGATGATTTCTAACTCAGACGGGATGACTCGTAAATACTCCTCTATCGGTTGGGTGTTCCCTTGATTCGGCATAGGGATATTGTCATTGACTCTCCTACCTCACCACTAATCATACTCGAGGGTCGCCATCGGGCCCGTAGTGAATCCTTTCATTCTTCGAGTTCGGTTCCAAGCATCTGATATCTCATGAACCTTTCTCTTATAATTGTTATATTTATAGGGGAACTCACATTGTGTCAACCCTTGTGTCACCGGTATAAACTGCCTTAATCGATACTTCCTTAACACCATCAGTGGAGTGTAGCCCACGGCTCCCCATATTCCAGCCAGAGGGACCCAATCAAAATCACCGTACCGATATAAGATCTCGTCAAGGATCAACCACGGAGCCCTCTATTCAACATCTTCGGCTCGCAAATTCTGGAGAATAGTTATCTATTTCTCTTCTAAGATGTCGTCTCGCCTTGATGTAGCCACTAATTCCCTTAATGGGGAATAGTCCTTGGAGAAAACCCGATAGGAGACCTTCTCCACCTTCTAAAAATGGCTATGGAACCAAGCTAATAGAAGCTGTGCGCAACCAATAAATCTTCTTTCGCCCGCTCTCTGACATGCATTCAAGGATCTGAAAGTTTCTGCTAGGATTGCCGGGACGGGTGTGGTACCTTTATCAAGTCGATCGAATAAATCTGAGATGGCTTCATCTATATGTCCTAACGCCTTAGGAAAGATGATCAAACCGTAGAGGCTCAATGCTAAAACATCAACCCTCTTTTTCATATCCGGGTGTGCTAGGATTAAGTCCCTCAAATTCCTCCAAGGAATGCACTTACTATCCCCTTTCTGCTTGATACGGGCTAAACCTCATTGTTCGCTCATCCCCGTGGTACTCATCAATTTCTTTAAAAATGTCGGGACATTAACAGGTCTTGAATAGGCCCTGTCGACTTGAATCTTCGGGCAATTAAGTAACGCCATGTATTCCTCCACAGTAGGTACTAAATTGACTCCTCTGAAGGTGAAGCAACTGTAAGCGGGGTTCCAAAACTGCGCGAGGGCCCGTAACAAGTACTTGTCCACCTTTACATCGAGCAAATAGGGTATGTTGTCGTAGTTACAGTAAAAAAGTTACTTGACCTTGCTATTCTAACTATTCCATATATCCCTTAATTCTTGCAGGTCATTCTGAGTCACACTGATGCGAGTGAAATCCCACAACTCCGATTCATATCCCTCGGTCAAACTATCTCATTTCTCTTGTTGCGCTCTCTTGGACCACACTTGAACGGCCGCATTATCCTCCACTCTATCAAGAAATCCTTTTTCCATGCTAAACTCTCCTATTTAGTAACCGAACGTGAATCAACACCCTTTTATGATGAGATGTCATGCAATAACAACAAAACACAACAAGTCAGTATTAAAACAAAGAATAGAACTCAAAGTAAACAGGAAATAATTAAGCACCTATTTGGGTAACCACTAGGGTTTGGTGTGGTTCTATCTAGGGTAGGCTCCTAGGGCTCATTACATGTGGTTTGGTTCTAAAGTAAAGGTACCTGAACCAGCAGATTCCTCGATCCTCACCCATTATAGGCTCATATGGACCGAGTTCGATTTAGGGGAATACATTTCCCTACGGCTATACGGAGATGAAAATCTCATGAAGACGCAGGTACGGATGTATCCTGAAAGTGATCCACTATCCTATACGGAGGTGAAGACCTCACGAAGGAGTAGTTTCTCGCTTCCACTTAAGGGTGTGACCACATCGGTCATGCAATGCAATGTGCGAGGATATATGCATAAGGGAAACTCGAGACAATAAACATAATGAAAACCGTAAGAAAAGCAAATGAAATGCAATGAAGGGATCATAAGTTTAAAACGAGTTCTTAATTTTCGACAAAGGACAAAAATTAATCAATTTATGGCTCGACTCTCAAACTCCCCAGTGGAGTCGCCAAGCTGTCGAAACCATTTTTTGGAGAAGCGGGAATCGACTATGTTTGAAAATGAAAATTAAAACGGGAGTCGCCACTGATTTTTATTAGGTGTGATCGGATCACCTTTGTTTTAATAAAACATTTTAGTTTACTAAAACGGCATTTTTGGTCTACGAAATTCAAGAGAACAAGTTCTGGAGTCGGTTACGTGCGAGGAAGGATTAGCACCCTCGACACGCCCAAAAATTGGTACCGAATTGATTAGTTAGTGTCTTAATGTCGAAAATTGAAAATCGAGAATAGATTTTAAAATACAATCTCTTTTTTTTTTATTAATGTTGAGTTTAAAAGTGCTTGAATTAGACCAAAACGATTACTAAAGATTTCATCGTCTCGAGATATCGAAGTATCACATCCCGTAAGTTAGGACACGATACCAATGATTTTCGAGTGTAAGTTTATCTTTAATTTTAATTGGAATTCCATGTATTTTAAAACTCAAAAGGATATTTGGCTATTTAGAATCGACGAGAGAATTGAAACCCCATAAGTTAGGGCACAATTCCTCGACGTTCCAAAATGCGAAACATTTTCAAAATTTTCCTTTTGAATAATAACGAGCGTGACATTTAACGATGTGCATTATTTGTTTGAACTAAAACGGAACGATCTATACTGGATGAATACGTTCAAACTTCACACATGATACGATTTAAATGAAATAAAACAAAAATATAACATAGAGTATGGAATAATAACACGAATTAGATACAATGTTGGTGAATGACAATAATATGAAGATGTTAACAAATAATTTCTAGGACATGTAATGGCAATGTTCACACGATGTATAATATTTTTAATATCAATATTCATAATAATAAAAATGAAACAACATCATATATGAAAAATTTTAAAATAAATAAAACGGTTTTAAAAAAAGTAATAAATGAAACAACTATAAATAAATAATATAACAAAATAGTTTCAAATGAATAATGTATGAAAACTTAAAATAAATAACAAAGAGCTTAAAATAAATAATATAAAAATTTAAAATGAATAAAGTATAAAACAGTTTATTTTAAATACTATATGAAAATTTTGAATAGATAACGTATAAAATAGTTTAGAATAAAGAGTATGTAAAAAATATTTTTAAACAAATAATATATATAAAAGTTTAAAATAAATGATAATAAAAGGGATTTAAAACTATTAACATATACAACAGTATAATCAAATAAAACGTAGAAAATTTAAAATAGATAATATCTATATAAAATGGTTTAAAATAGAAGATATATATATATATATATATATATATATATATATATATAAATCAAAATGAATAATGTGTATGATATTTTAAAATAAATAATATATATAAAGTTTAAAATGGTCAATAGTTTGCAATACGTAAGAGGTAAAAAAGTAACAACAAAATGATTTAGAATAAATAATAGAACAGTTTTAAAAATATTTAACAAATGAAATGCGACATCCTTTAAAGTAAATAATGTATAAAACATGAATAAATAAAGAAAAATAAAAAAAAGGATCAAAATCAAACTGATTAGGGGTTATATTCGAATAAAAACGAAATTAGAAGTGAAAACTATAACAAAATAAAAGAACAGGGTAAAAATGAAAATATGCGCAAGGTTTGAGGACTAAATGGGTAAAATACCCAGCCTCTGGACACTTGTTCGCTTGTAGCGTGCCAATGGGTCGGAGGATCCGATTGAATAACTCAACATAGTCATGGGGTCAAGTTAAAAACCCAAAAGAAATAGCAAAAGGATCAAATCGTAAACAAATGACAAAGCGGGAGGACCCACAGCGCAAATAGCCCATTTGGCTTTAAAACGTGCGGATCATCTGCTAAACGGGTCGGGTCGCACGGGTTCCCCCCTAAACGACGCCGTTTTGAGGCATGTGGGGGGATTGCAAAACGTCACCGTTTTGCATCGCTATTAAAGCCAAATTTTTTAAAAAAAAATTCATTTTTTTCTTTCTCTTTTCAGAAACAAAGAGTAGCCTCCTGTTTGTGCTCTGCTAGGGTTTATGCACCCATCATCGCCGCCGCCATGAAGCCACCGTAGGTGGTGATCAGGGTTGCGCGAAAGGGGTCTTTTGACCCCGATTTTGGAGAGCCCGAAGGTCCTATTCCCTTAGCCCGTGAATCCGAGAGAAAAGACACCCTTTTTTAGTCGGTTTCACCGATAGAGCAGGAGCTTCGATAATGCGACTTTGGAGTTGGGGTAAGTCTCTTTTTCTCTATTCTTTTTGTTTTTGTTTAAACCAATTTGAAAACAGAAGAACAAAAATAAAAATGAAAACAGAAAATAGGGAAGAAAAGAAGATGAGATTCAACCTTTTGTTTTTTGATTGCTTAATGGTCTGTAAAAAAAATACAATATGTTCTTTCTTGGCTTTATAGCCAAAATACAATCTATTTTTTTATTTTTATTTAAGCCTCTGTTCTCCATTGTTTGTCTTCGCGTGTTGCCTTTTGCTGTGTTCTTGCTCGTTTCTGGATTGTTTTGCAGGGCTAAGAGGGTTAATGAGGGTGAAAACATGTCATTTTGGTGCAAAGGAGCAGCCATCGGCCGATGTGTGCGCCGAGGGCGCACATGAAGGGGTACGGCGCACTCGAGGCATGCAAAGGGAGGAATGGCGCCTAGGTTTTTTTTTGGCTAAATGAGTTTAGGTTTTAGGCTATTCTTGGGCTAGGTTTTTTTAGCTTTGGGCCTACAAAATTTGGGTTTTATATTTGGATTGTAAATTTGGGTCTGGTATGTTTTACATTCGGGCTCTTTTTGTAATTGGACTCAGACTCTTAACTTGTTTTGGTTTTGTTTTTGTTTTTGGGTTATTGGTTTAGCCCCGGGCAAAATAGGCCCGTTACAATTAGTATTAATAATAATGATAATAGTAATAGAAAATAAAAATAAAAATAATATAGTAATAATAATAAAAGCAAAAATAATAGTAATAATAATGGTAATAATAAATAGTAATAATAACAATAATGCAAATAATAAATAATCTAAAATTTGAAATTATTTAGAAAGATATAAATAAAATAAATGATGAAATGATAAAATAATAGTAATGATATATAAATAAAATAAGTGTGCTAAAATATATATATTAAATTAGTTAATATAAAAATAATAACGTATAAGTAAATGCAAAAAAAGGAAAATATAATAATAGTAGTAATAATATAATAGTAATAATAAAAAGGTAATAATAATATATTAGATAGTAAGAAATAATAATAATAACAACAGTAATAAAAATGGTAATAATGATATTAGTAATAATAATAATAACAATATATTAATAATAATATATATTAATAATGACAATAATAGAAAATAATAGAAATAAATATACTATGTTTAGTAGTAATAGCAATGAAACAATGATAATGATAAATATAATAATAGAAAGTAATAATAAAATAATTAATTTGAAAATAAAATAGCAAATAATGGGAAAGGATTAAATTGAATTTAAAACGAAAGTTTGGGGCGAATTTGGAAGTAAAATAAGAAAAAAAGGACCGATTTTGAACACGCGAATAACAATGGGACTAAAGAAGAAAATATCCCCACCCTCCTAAACGCAACATTTTATGCGGGACCAAAATGAAATGAAAACAAAAATTACAGGGCAAAATTAAAAATAACGAAAGATTTAATTATAAAATTGTAAAAAAGAGGAAGGGCTAAATGAATAAATATCCCCTTTGTGGAAAACACGCTGATCCTGGAAGCGGGTCGGGTCAGTGCGCGGGTCATGAGGCAAAACGACGTCGTTTTGGGCGTTTAAGGCCAGTCCCAAAACGACGTCGTTTTGGAGGCCTATATAAATTAGATTTTTTTTAAAAAAAAAGCTCATTTTCATTTGTTTTAAAAAAAAATCCTCTCCTCTCTTTTTTTTCTCTGCAGGGCTGAGGGTCCGACGAGTTTTCTAAACGGTCGCCACTGTGGCCCGCCGCCGCTGGCCATCGCCGGCCACCGAATTCCCAAAAAAGGTATATTTTTTATTTTTTTATATTTATATGTAACTGATTTTTTTTAAAGAAAAATAGAGAAAATGTCGAAGTATGTATATAAGTAGATTCGAAAAACAAAGAAAATAAATAGAAAAGGAAAGAAAAATATAACAGTAACCCTTTACCCTTTTATAACTTGTTTTTCTCTCCGAATCTGTTTCGTAGATTTGCTATTTTGATGTTTGAATCTCTCTTTTTTATTTCATTCAAAAGTGTTTGAAAACCTTCTTTTTTACAATCTAATTTCTAGGCTTTTATATCGCCATTTACATATATTTCTTATTATTTTTCTACTGTTGTTTGCATGTTTCTCTTGTAGGAGCAATTAGGGCGGTAGAGGGCTGGCATGGCAGTGACGGCTGTAGGCAATGCAAGTGGGGTTAGGGTTACGTATTTTTTGTTTGAGTATGTTTGAGTATTGGGCTGCTAGGTTTTTTTTTTTTTAATTTTAGGTTTGTTTTGGGTTTAGGTTATTGGGCTATAATGGGTTAGTTTGTTTTAGGCCCGGGCAAAATTTGGGCTGTGCAATTATTATTATCATCATCATTATTATTGATGTTATGATTTTTTATTTGCTTTACACTATATTTATTTATTTATTTGTTTAATATTAGTTCTTTTAGTTTCAATTTTTTTACTTATTATTTTTCTTTTATTTTGACTAGTTTATGTTATTTTATTTTCATCTTTACTATTGTTATTCATATTAATTCCTTTATTATTACTATTTTATTTATATTAGTGACATTGTTTATTCTTTTACATTTTTCTACAAAATTATGTTACATTTTACTCGATACACAAATCGTGTTTTTTAAATAAGCAATATTTCATATTTTGAGATTCGAAATATCGTTCCCTAATTTACGGGATTTTGACTTTCTCGATAAATCTAAATGCCAGAACATTTCCAAAGCATAAATCTTTAAATATTCTCGAGAATTAGAAAAATCGTGTTCTAACTTACGGAATATGCTTTCTTTCTAAACCGAGATAATCAAATATCTTTTAAAATAAATAAAATTTTTGGTGTTTATTCTCGTTTCGAGGATTTAAGACATTGTGTCCTAACTTACGAGACATAGTTCTTTTTCTCGATTAACGTGAAATACATTATTTTCTAAAAATTTTCAATTAAGCAATATTTTAATGAAAGATTGTTTTCCTTTAAAATCTTTTCAAAGTTCTCAAATTTTTGACACCAAGACATTAATTAATCAACTAGGTATCAATTTTGGGCGTATCGAGGGTGCTAATCCTTCCTCGTGCGTAACCGACTCCCGAACTCGTTTTCTGGATTTTGTAGACCAAAAATCATCATTTTAATAAATTTAAATTTTTGCTAAAATACTTGAATTACCAGGTGATCTGATCACACCTAAATAAAAAGGATTGGTGGCGACTCCCATTTTTCGTTTTCAAAATCAAAGTCGACCCTCTTTAAAAAAATGGTTTCGACAAATAATATAAAAATTTTAAAATGAATAACATATAAAACAATTTAAATTAAATATTATACGTGAAAATTGAAAATAGATAATATAAAATAGTTAAAAATAAATAATATAAAACAATATTTAAAATAGATAATATATAAAAAGTTTAAAATAAACAATATATGAAAAGATTTCAAAATAAATAAGATAAGTGAGTTTAAAATAAATAACATATGAAAAGATTTAAAATAAATAAAATAAATAAGTTTAATATAAATAACATATGAAAGAAAAAATAAATAATAAACTTGCGAAAAAAAGGGTTGAAATCAAGCGACTTGGGGATTAAATCATAATAAAATGAAATTAAAAAGTAAAAATTATAACAAGATATTTTGAATGAGGATTGAAATCAAAAGGCGCGAAAAGATCATGGACCAAATGGGCAAGAAACCCAATCCCTAGACACGTGCCTGTTTTTTTAATGGCAGTGAGTCAAGGACTTAATTGAAGTGCACATCAAAATTAGGGGCCTAATTTTTTTTAAAAAAAAAGAAAAAGTATCAAAAGGACTAAATTAAACGAACTAAAAATGAGGAAGGGCCAATGGCATAAATAGCCCATTTAACGAAAACACGCGGATCCCCCCTGGAGCGGGTCCGATCACGTGCGGGTCACCTTAAATAGTGCCGTTTTGGCGTTGGTGACCTTGGTGCAAAACGACACCGTTTCGTGCCTCCTATTTAAATCAAAAAAATTTCTTTCATTTTCTGCCATTTTGTTTTTTTTTTTTAAATTTCAAAGAATCCCATTTTTTCTTTTCTCTGCTAGGGTTTTAGACCCATCCTTGCGCCGTCGCCGGTACGTCGCTCCTCCACCGTGGACGGTGGTCGGAGTGGCACAAAACGGGCTTTTCAACCCCCGTTTGAAACACATTTGAAGGTTAAACCTTCTCAGGCCAAAAGATCGAGAGAAGAACGTCCCTCCCCTCCTTTCTGGGTTCGATTTTAGCGACGGAGAGGGAAACTCCGACGACGCAACCACGGGGTGATTCGAGTAGGTTTTTCTTTCTTCTTCTTTTTATTTTTCATATATATAAAAACAAATAAAATAAAAACTTAAAAGTAAAATAAAATAAAAAAATCACATTCTTTTCAACTTTTGAGTTCTTTTTTGATTAATTAGTGTTTGTAAAAAACTTACAAAGAAAATATTTCGGCTAGCTGAGTTACAGACTTTTTGCTTCTAATTTTTTTTGTCTTTTTCCTATTTATTTCTACTGTCTTGCTTGTGCCTATCTATTGTTGCATTTAATTTTTGCAAGTGTCAAACGCGCGTGGATGGGGGCGTGCGTGGAGGAGGCGACGGCGGTAGACAGTGGTGGCAGAGGCGTGCGGAGGCTGAAGTTTGGGGGGTTAGGGTTAGGGTTTCAAAAATGTTTAAACATTCTGGGCCACTTGGGCCTTCAAATTTTGGGTTGTTATTTTAATTATTTTTGGGCTTTATATTTGGGCCGTTTGGTTCGTAAATGGACTATTCATTTTTTTGACTTTTATTTTTGGGTTTTATTTTATAAACTAGGCCAGGCTAAAATTAACCTATTGCAACTTTAGATTGGAAAATCCCCTAAGCTGTGCCAATAAGTTGTTGTGAAGGAGTCAGAATCCAAATTAAGCTCTTCTAAATTGGTCAAATTAAGTGGCCTCTCACCATCTACAAAGCATTTAGATAAGTAGATTTATCACTAATGGAATATTAAATGAGAAGTTGGTATGTATATGTAAGAATATGATAAAATAAAACATATCAACACATACCATGAGAAGATTAGAGGCTTTCAATTTTATTGTTACTCAAATTTATTAATTTCAAATTAGATAAATATCATGTGAACTCAATTTTAAATAATTATTAATTTGAGTTGAAATAAAATAATGAAACTACATATTTATTTATGACAACTTTATTAATTTAAAAATATTTATATCATTTAAAATTTAAAGACTATTTTTGTCATTCATATTTAGTAGTTAATATGAAGTTTGGACTTATTATATATATAAGTTTGAGCTCATGATTTAGTGGCAAAAGATTTTTTTGGGAAGGCATTGTATGAAATTGTGATTTCATGTTATCCTTATCCCTTTCTAATATGAGATAAATCAGATTTTTCCTCCTGATTTTTAGTTATTTCCCCTTGAAAAAATTCAAATCCAACTAAAGTACTAAAAATCAGGAGGAAAAATTTAATTTATCATTTTTCTATTTGAAAGGAATAAGGATGTAGAACCACAGTTTCATATAAAATTTTTTCTCTTTCTTCAAGCTAAGGTTTGAAACAATATGAAAATTTTACCACAACATCAATGGCTTGTTTGACTACAAAAATATAGATAGATATAAATTATATATATATATATATATATATATATTAATATATATGCTACAATATGTTTATCACAATTCTGAAAATTGTAAAGCATTATTAAATGTTTTAATTGGTAATGCATAACATTATATATAGTTTTCTCATAATACACAATCAATTATTACATTCTACCTTTAAAAACTTTAAAGCAAATAACCCAAACAAAATTTGAAAAACAAGTACATACAAATGTAAACCTCCAAAGCACAAGGCTACCCGCTTCTTTTGAAGATGGGAAATCACAGAAGATTGTCCTCAATAAAATACTGGCAGGTCTTGATGCAGTGTTCAATAAAAGAAAACCATGCTTGACGCCAATAAGGATTTATATAGAGGATGAGAACAATAACCAGTAGCACAATTACATAAGAAACAAAAAAGGTCACCCAAAAAACATACTTGTCCATCAAACCACTTTCTTCTTTGTTGTTTGAGGTATTTGGTGCTGCTATCGGGGGTGAATCAAGGTCACTACAATTTTTATATAGGAGAGGCCCGCAGAGAAAAGGATTCCCTACATAACTGCTTTCATCGAAGGTTCCAAATTGAGCTTTCAGAGACGGAATACTCCCTGACAAGTTGTTGTATGACACATTGAAGACTTCTAAGGTGTACAACTCCGTCAATTGAGTAGGGATTCTTCCAATTAGGTTGTTGTAAGAAAGGTCCAGACTCTCAATTTGCTTGAGCTTTGAGAACATTGACGGTATATGTCTAGTCAAATTATTGTGTGACAAGTTTAGTGATTGAATTTCACTCAAATTTCCAATCTCTGTGGGGATTTCACCTGTTAATCTATTACATGATAAATCAATTCCAGACATGTACTCAAGAATGTTTCCCTTGTATGTGTAAGATGCTCTTTTTGTTGTATAGTCCACCTTTTCTTGCATTTAATTCTCAATAACGAGATCTACATAGAATGACTCAACTCCTCTTAAAGTGGACCACTCAAATTCAGTCAATCCAAAGTAATTAGCTCCTTTCACGATTACTGGAAGTCCATCACCATAGGTCTTTGTTGAAGACTTTTTATCATTCGGCTTAAGAGTTAAATGACTCAAACAAGAAGGTATCGAACCAAAAAGCTTGTTTTGAGAAAGATCAATGATGCTTAACGAATACAATTTACATATCTCAATGGGAATTTCTCCGATAAAATAATTGGCTTTTAGAAGGAGGACACTTAAAGCCGAAAGAGCTCCAATCCTGTATGGAATTTCCCCAGTCAACTGGTTTTCACTTAGATCTAAAGTCACCAAGGAAGAGCTATTAAAGAATGCATTTTTCAAGGTTCCACTTAATCTATTTTTGCTCAAATGGAGATGTTTAATAGATTGTGCATCGAAGCAAGATGGTATTGGGCCAGAAAAATTGTGTTTTGAGAGGTCCAAAATATTAAGAGAATCCAAATAGCACAATTCCATCGGAATAAGACCCTTGAGCTGATTGTTGGATACTGCTAATGCATTTAAATTTGACACATTCCATATCCATCTTGGGAGTTCTCCAGACAAATTGTTGTTACTTAAATCCATATCTTTAAGAGAGTACCAAGGGATAGTTGAGATACCAATGCTAGGTATATTTCCATCAAAGTTATTGCCATCTAAATATAACAATTCTAATGAAGATGAGCGAAAGATAGTTGGGGTTATCTTCCCACTTAGATGATTATTTGATAGCCTAAGAAACCTCAACGAGTCACTTTGAGCTAACATTTCTGGTATTCCTCCTGATAGTTGATTATGTGATAGATCTAATAATAAATGTGTAGTATTCAAACTACCCAAACAAGGAGGAATATTACCTTGAAGGAAATTTCCTGATAGGTTTAACCCAAATAGTTGTGGAAAGATTAAACAAATGTTTGATGGAATGGGACCTTGTATTTTGTTGTCAGATATATCAACAACGGACATGCTTGGACTCGGATGAGATGGAAGATTGAGATGGCCCATAAAAGAGTTACCCTTTATTAAAAATTTTTCCATTCTTGTATTGTTCTCTAACAACAAAAAAGGAATCTTCCCTCCAAAATTATTATATGAAAGATCAACCACTCTCAGGTCATTTTGGTAATAGAGGAATTTTGGAATTTCAATGTGGAGTTCCTTTGTTGTGCAATTCGACAAAAGGAAGGCTTTTAGTAGGAACTTTGGGACCCATGTTTGAATAGTAGGCTCTTTCACTAACTTGTTTTGACTGCTGAAGAGGACTTTGAGGTGTGAGTGGTTGGAAAATGATATAAAAATGGATGGAACTTCGAATAAGTTTCGTGAAAGAGAAATGAATCTAAGCAAAGTGAGATTGGCTAGAGCAGTGGAGGCACCTTTCCCAGTGAATTGATTATTTGAAATATCCAAATAATGAAGAGATGGCAAGTTAGCCAAACATGAAAGGAGTGTTCCAATAAGAGCATTTTCACCTAGATCCAACAGCTCAAGCTTTTGTAAATCACACCACCCTGTAAAAAAAATTTGTGCAAGTTGCTCTAATTTTCTAAGAGGATAAAAAAATAATTAATAAAGAGATTATCTAAATAACTAAGTCATAATTATTAATTTACCTTGGGTAGGTAATGTCCCATTCAACCTACAGCCATGCAAAGTCAAGACCTTAAGAGAAGAAAATACACCAATCCTTTGAAGAATGTTGTTGTTGAGATATGAACCATCAACACTAATTCCTCTATTTCGCTCGACACATGCAATTGATCTCTACAAGTGTATAAGAGTTATTTAAATGACTAATATTAAGTAAATAATATTTTTAAATGGAATCAAATTATAAAATTATATATTCACACACATACATATTATACCTTGAGTAGAAAATGTGTCATTGAAGTAATTGCCTCTCAAATATAAGGTCTTAACAGATGAGAATGTCTCCAGAAGCTGTATTAGAGAAGTAGTTCCACCAGTGAACACATAGTCTAATGTAGCAATCTTTAGCTTTCCCAAACTTCCATTTTCTGAGAGTCAAATTAGTGGTTGGTTCAGTTCAATAGATATCTAATGGCAAGTAATTAATAAGACTTTCCTTAGTTGATACATATACCTTTATTCTTTATGGGCACAAATTCCTTCACCTTATTGAAGCTTATGTCTAGCTCCTCTAAGTTGCTCAAAGAATCTAATAATTCTGTAAAGATCGACAAATAAAATTTAAAATTAAATCACACAGAATAAATGCAATAACTCAACAATTAATTTGTTTCGTTTAAAGGAAGATTAAATATATTAAATAATTTCACCTTTAATATTTATTGATCCTTTAAGCTGATTATTCCATATCCTCAATGACTTTAGATTGGAAAATCCACTAAGCTGTGCCAATAAACTGTTTGTGAAGGAGTTGGAATCCAGAATAAACTCTTCTAAATTGGTCAAATTAAGTGACCTCTCACCATCTACAAAGCATTTAGATAAGCAAATTTATTTCTAATGGAATATTAAATGGGATATTGGTATGTATATGTAATAATATGATAAAGTAAAACATATCAACACGTACCATGGGGAGATTGGAAGCCCTCAATTTTATTGTAACTCAAATCCAACTCCTTTAGCTTTGTCAGATTATTCAATACTATCCAAATCGATACAATATATTTTTTGTCAGTCCAATAAAGTAATCATCACAAAAATTAAGTTATATTCAACTTTTATATAATAACTCCATTTTTCTGTCAAAATATTGAATGTTATAGATAAGTTATTGTTATACACTTATAATAATATTTAATATTTAAATTTAATTTAATTTTTTAAAAATTTAAATTAAAAACTATAATATATTAATAAAAATATTAATTATCGAGATTCAAATTGTATCTTTAACAAAATTTACTAATGTAACTCCATTTATTAAAAACCATTTTCATTTAATAAAATATGATTAATATATTTTATATAAAATTTAAACATTTTATTGAAATAATATCTTAACTAAAATTTATTTATTTTTCACTTAAAAATAGAATTAGCTGTGTTAAAATGTGAGGCAACATATTATTATAGAGAGCTAATTTAGTAAAAAGTATAATGTATACTTTATAGATGCAACTATTATAGAAGGTAACAATAATAAATTCCACATCTACAAAGCTATATATATTAACTAGTTTTTTTTTTTTTTGTGCTATGTATAGGTTAATTGTATTTATTAATTTTAATTTAATACTAAAAAATTGATAACACAAAAAAAATTGAAATTGAAATACTATTATTTGGTACATATATTTTACTTTATTTTTGAAGAGATAAAATTTTAATTTATATATTAATATAATTTTTATATAATTATAAAAGCGATAATATATAAAATTGATACATTTCTTTAAATTAAAATATTTATCTCAATGACTCTAAGTTACTCAAAATATCAAATAATTCAGTAAAGATTGACAAATAAAATTTAAAATTAAATCACACATGATAAATGCAATAATTCAACAAGTAGTTTATTTCATTTAAAGGAAGATTAAATATGTTAAGTAACCTTTAATATTTATTGGTCCTTTAAGCTGGTTATTGTATATATGCAATAACTTTAGATTGGAAAGCCCACTTAGCTGTGCTAATACATAGTCTTCAACGTTTTCTTCGGCTTCGAATTCTCCTAAACAAACAGCCTTCTCAAAATCAATTTCAGGACTCGTAACGGGTTTGTTCATGCTGTTGACATCTGAGCACCTGAAAGTTGAATGGAAAAGGGAACTATAGAGGGGCATCCAAGTATTGAAACCAAAAAATGAAATGTTATGGCATGGGATGAGGCAAATGTAAGGATTGGCTATGACATAAGAAAATGATTATGAAATTAGTGATAATGTGAAAGATTATGACGAAATGCATCTTCATTGGTATTCATTTGAATGATAAAGAGCGAATGTAGGCTCTTATAAAAGAATTCTATTATATCTAAGGACATAACAGAATGTTAACGTTTGAGCATTACTCTGAAGACTTATAAACTACAAGAAGATCCTCGGCAGTCCAATTGTTCAACTTGAAACCCAGGGGATAAGGGAGTATCCTCGAGACGTCTTTACTCACATCAGCCCCTTTGTCAATAACATTTATACTGACATTTTGAAGACCCTTTTCAATTAACCATAGCGTGTTTCGTGGACCATCTTGTCTAGGGTACATCATTCCCGCAGATGTAAATGTTTTTGACAAAGGAGGGTACTCTATTGGTTCCCATTCTGGTTCTCGGCCCAAAGTTCTTGCAATCCTTCTTTCCTGATTTTTTTTCACTGTCTTCTTCTTTGACGCATGTCAGGCTGGAACCCCAAACCGTATCGGGCCCTGTGGTGCACTGGCTTTAAAGCCCTGACTATTCCTTGCAGATATCTCCCTAAACCTCTTCTCGCTCGAGCTCCCCTTCCTACTGTCAATTTGACACCCATTCTAGTATTTCTCGACAGTTTTGGTACCGGAATTCTGTTTCCCTCAACGACAAAAGTGGCATTGACAAATTCAAGGGATCGGAAGGAACATTCCAATGCGTCTTTGTTCACTTCCAAGTACGGTGCATCAGCAGAGACAGATGCGACAGTGTCTTCTTCTCCCTCGACAGTGACCAAACAACCGTCCATGATAAATTTCACCTTTTGATGGAGGGATGATGGGACTGCTCCAGCAGAATGGATCCAGGGTCTTCCCAAAAGGCAGTTATAAGAGGGTGTAATGTCCATGACTTGGAACTCGACATCATAAATGTAAGGGCCCACTTTCAAAGGGATTTCGATCTTTCCTATGACTTCGTGCCTCGTCCCGTCGAATGCCCTTACCGTGGAATGGCAGGGCCTTAAGTAGGACAAATCCATCGGTATTCTGAAAAGCGTGGCCAATGGCATAACATTTAACGCTGACCCATTATCGATGAGCACGTTCGGTATTATGTAGCCCTTGCAGCGAGTCGTGATATGCAGCGTTTTCACTGAGCCTCTACCATTGGGCGATATTTCATCATCACTAAAAGAAATGAAATTATCCGCATTCAAGTTGTTCATCCATCTAGTCAGTTTTTCAACGGATACATTGTTTGCCACATAAGCTTGATTTAACACTTTCAGCAGAGCGTTTCGGTGTGGTTACGAATTCAACAGCGAGAGATAATCTGAGATTCGTGACCGGCCGCTTACTCAATTATTCTACCACTATGCTTGATAAATTTTAAGAATTCCTGTGCTTCCTCCTCGTCCACAGGATTTTTAGCTTCTTGTCCAGGCGTAGTTTCATGCTCATCATCAGTCACGTGCATCGATGCTTTTCCTTTCTGTTTCAAGTCACTGTTTTTCTTTATCTCTTTCGAATAACATCTTCCACTAAGAGTGATATGACCTATTTCCCCGACGTTTCCAGTCATGGCTTTGGGCTTTTCATCTTCAGGTGTGACAATATTAACGTCATATTTCCATGGTACTGCTTTATTGTCCTTGTAAGGGAAAGGAGACGGTACTTTGATTATCATTTTTTGTTTCACCAGCTCTTTCGTCGATCGTAATAAATTACTAACAGTCGATCAGCTATAAGGGGACTCGATGATCGGCTATCGAGGCGATACTTCTCTTTCATTAGTCTCTTCCCTTTTGTTAAGAACCTTAATCTCCTTATTATCCATCCGGTCTTGAAGCAACCTTTTAAATTCCTCACACGATGAATGTCGTGTCTCACAATCCATGGAAATTGCAAAACTTTGACCTTCTTCTCCGAGAATTCTATCGGGTGACAAAGTAATCCTTTCTTAACCAAGATACCTCCAGATTTTCTGCAGAGGCATCCTTATTTCCAAAACACATCTTCTAACTTTCCATTCGTCCACTTTCCCCACTATGCTCACATCCCTTTCGGTATGGTTAGGGAATGGGTTTCCAGTTGCATTATTGGCACTATCGAATCACAGGATACCGCATCAATGAGTCCTTGAACTCTTCTCTTAAAGGCTAAGCGTTTTCCGTGGAATGTCCACGGTTTCCGTATGGTATGCACAACTAGCGAATTGTATGTTTTAACCTCAATGACAGTATGGAATATGCAATGAATGAATGAATGCATAAATGAATGCATGAATGTCAAATGACTGTTAGTCATGAAAGAAATGCAAGAAATTGGTGTTAATTTCAAGATAGCCCCTATTTAGGCATTTTCTTAATCAAATGAGTCTATTACACAATGTTTCAGTCACTCGTGTAATTGACTCCTCCATCAGAAACCTCTTTTTGGCAACCAATCTCTAATCAACACCTTCCTAACAAGATGTCTATGATGCATGATGAAAAATAGAAATACAGACAAACAACCTTGGTTAGCACAACACATATGATCAGAGAAAAATTGTGGAAAATCTAACAAATTATGCTACTTGGTCCAATGGACTTGATTCCCTTGCATAGAAAGCGAAAGTGCAAAAGGTAAGAGGCGTTCCTCCCATGCACTTATTTTAGTGACTACTAAACGGACGGAGGTTCAGCATGGCTCTAGTTGGATGGATCGTATGGTTCACTATATGCGGTTTTGGTTCTAGATAGGTACTCGAATCGTCTGCACTGTCATCTACTAAGATTAGTACAGAGCCTCGGTCATGGCCCATCATAGGCTTACGAGATCAATTCGAGGGATTACATTTACTTATGCCTATGCGGAGGGACAAGTTAACTCACGAAAGCATAAGTCATATGTAACCGAAAGTATTCACTAGCCTGTATGGAGGAACGAGTTAACTCACGAAGGCGTAGCGTTTACTTTCACTTAACAGGACTGAGTCCGGTATAGAGCTCATGTTATGCAACAAAAATGCATGTGCACGGTGTGTGGGGAGAAACTTACAAACCTTTACGTTTTATTTAAAAAAACTAAACCAAAACTAAAATCACAAAAATTTAAAGTTGAAAAACAGCCGGATAAAACAAGTTAGAATATATACAACACGATGCAAATGCATGATTATTTGAAAACAAAAAATATGAGGATCACGACTAAATGTTAATTTGAACAAGGAACTTTGAAAATTTTGACAACGCGAGTTTAATTCGACTCGACTCTCAAAAAGGGTCCCCAGTGGAGTCGCCAGCTGTAGCAACGTAAAAAAAATTTAGTTTCGCTTGGTCGCTAATTGTGGCGATTTATTAAATATTTGAAAACCAACTTTCGATTTTATTAACAAAGGAGTCGCCACGATCCTTTATTATAGGTGTGATCGGACACCTAATAAAATTATTTTAAAACAAAAGAAAGCCAAATTTAGGTCTACATGAAAGTCCAGAGAAAAATTGGGGTTCGGAGTCGATTCTGGCGTGAGGAAGGTATTAGCACCTCATGACGCCCAAAATTGGTATCTCATAAACATGTGTTGACTTGATTTTCAAAAATACGAGTTCAATATAATATTTAATCGTGATCCGATTGAAAATGAGAATTTTAGTTTTCGATTTTTTTTAGAAAGGGTGTCCGTTTTTTAACACAAGCCATTTAATTTCACCCAACATAGCGATGAAATCGATGGCTTAATATTAAATCGGTACATTGCCTTATTTTTGAAATTAATTAAAACATGAGAAAAATATTCCTAAAGTGAGAAATTAAAAATAGATAATGGACATAAAAAAATGATATCATTAATGAAAAATATTAACATGGAATACTAGAATATTAGAATAACAATAATAATGATATTTACAAAATAAAAACAAATCATGTACTAATAATAAAATAGGAAAAATGATATATTTGGTAATAATAATATAAAATAATAATATGTACATAAAAATACATATATATATATATATATATGCATATAATAAAAGTATGTAATAATAATAATAATATCTTCAATAAAAGAAAATATTAGGAAAGCGTACATAAAAATATATACATAAAAATTTACAACAATAATATAAAATAATGATATGTGTAAATATATATATATATATATATATATATACATATGTACATAAAATATACACTAATATAATAATAGTTATAATAATACTAGCAATAGTAATAATTTGTAATAATAATATATACACAATATGGTATTTAAAATATATATATATATATATGTATATAATAGTATTTAAGAATATATACATAAGAAATATATAACTAATGGCATTAAAAAATATATACATAATATATATAAAATACCTAAAAAAAAGAAGGGGGAAAGAAGAGAGAAGGGAGGGGGGAAAGGAAATCCGGCCAAGGGGGGCCGGTCACCGGTTGATCGTCGGTCGCCGCCCGTCGTCGGCCACCGCCGGCCACCGCCTACGGTGGCCGGAAAAGGTAAATTTTTTTTAACAATATATGTATATATAAAGAAAGAAAAAAACAACACAAAAAAAAAGAAAAAAAATTCGAAAGAAGAGGAAAAAAGAAAAAGATGCAACCTTTTTATTGATGTTTCTTTTGTGTTCAAAATTTGAAGGGATTTTTGTGTTTGTCTCCTTTTTCAATTTTTTGTAAAAATCCTCCTTACATGATTTTTGAATGGCTTTTTATAGCCATCTTTTACATGATTTTCTATTATTTTTTTTTTCTATTTTGTAGGTGGTGGTGGTAGAAAATGGGAGGAAAAATGGGGCAAGTGGGAAAGTGGTTAGGTGGCTAGGTTTTTTTATTTTTTTATTTTGGTTAGGTTTTTCTTTTTTCTTTTTTTTTTTTTGGGTTTTGTTTTTCTTTTCTTTTTTTTTTTTTGGGTTAGGTTTTTTTTGGGGGGGCTTAATGGGCTTTTGAATTGGGTTTAATGTTTAGGTTTTGTAATGGGTTTGGGTAGATGTAAATGGGTCATGAGTTAAGGGTTTTAGTGGGTTTAGAGGTTTGGTTGGGTTTTGATGAAATCGGGCTGGGCAATTTGGGCTTCTACAATGCCCTCTTTGCTCATTGTCGTGCAACAGAATAGAGCAAAGACTTTCAAGGAAGACCAAATTTGCCGGTCTTGCTAGGTCTTGACTTGCTTTAGAACTCTTCTTGTTTAGTTAGTCCTTTTCATCCACCGCATCTTGTAGCTTTGGTTCACTCCACGCATCTTGTGATATCGCCTTGTAGCTTCAATTTATTCGATGTAACTTCAAGGATATGAAATGTATGGCTTCGATCTACTTACTGTAACTTCGGAAAGGTGAGATCTACAACTTCAATCTACTCTTCTATCGCTTCAGTGAGATAAGGTTTGTGGTCTTTTCTTCTGCGACTCCAGAAAGGCAAGATCTGATACCCTCGATCAACTCCACTGCAACTTTAAAGAGACAGAATCTGACGTCTTCAATCAGCTTCAATCTTTATTCTCTACTCGACATGTGATCCTGAGCTCAACTCATTTTCAATATGAATTGACTCTCTAAAAACAGACATTAAAAACAGAAATTGAAAATAGCTCAGCACGTGAGCCAAGGCTCAACTCACCTCTCGCAATATGAGTTGATTTTTTGAAACTTAACTTGAAAAGCAGATTTTGAAAATACCTCGATATGTGACTGAAGGTTCAACTCACCTCTCGCAATATGAGTTGATTTTTGAAAAACAGAAATTAAAAGACTCAACTCAACTCTCGCAGAAATTAAAAAGCTCAACTCACCTCTCGCAATATGAGTTGAATTTTTTGAAAAAAATTGAAAATAGCTCAGCACGTGAGCCAAGGCTCAACTCACTTCTCGCAATATGAGTTGATTTTTGAAAACAGAATCTGAAAAACAGATTTTGAAAATACCTCGACATGTGACCCGAGGCTCAACTCACATCTCGCAATGTGAGTTGATTTTTTTGAAAAACATAAATTGAAAAAATACCTCAATGTGTGATCTGAAGCTCAACTCACCTCTCGCAATATGAGTTGATTTTTTGAAAGACGAATTGAAAATAGCTCAACAGCATGAGCCAAGGCTCAACTCACCTCTCGCAATATGAGTTGATTTTTTTTTTTGAAAGGCAGAAATTGAAAAACGGAAATTGAAAATGCCTCGGCGTGTGACCTGAGGCTTAACTCACCTCTCACAATACGAGTTGATTTTTTTGACAACAGAAATTGAAATTACCTCAGCGTGTCCTGAGGCTCAACTCACCTCTCGCAATATGAGTTGATTTTTTTGAAAAACAGAAATTGAAAATACCTCAACGTGTCTCGAGGCTCAACTCACCTCTCGCAATATGAGTTGATTTCTTTGAAAAACAAAAATTGAAAATATCTCAGCATGTCTTGAGGCCCAACTCATTTCTCGCAATATGAGTTGAATTTTGAAAACAGAAATTGAAATTACCTCAGCGTGTCTTGAGGCTCAACTCATTTTGAACAGAAATTGAAATTAACTCAACGTGTCTTGAGGCTCAACTCATTTCTCGCAATATGAGTTGAATTTTGAAAATAGAAATTGAAATTACCTCAACGTGTCTTGAGGCTCAACTCATTTCTCGCAATATGAGTTGAATTTTTTTTTTTGAAAGACAGAAATTGAAAATACCTCAGCATGTGGACCGAGGCTCAACTCATTTTGAACAGAAATTGAAATTACCTCAATGTGTCTTGAGGCTCAACTCATTTCTCGCAATATGAGTTGAATTTTGAAAAGAAATTGAAATTACCTCAACGTGTCTTGAGGCTCAACTCATTTCTAATATGAGTTGAATTTTTTTTGAAAGACGAAATTGAAAATACCTCGGCATGTGAACCGAGGCTCAACTCACCTCTCGCAATATGAGCTGATTTTGAAAAAGTAGAAATTAAAGGTTCAACCCACCTCTCGCATAATATGAGTTGATTCTTGAATAACGTAAATTGAAAGCAGAATTGAAAATACCTCAACAGTGACACGAGGCTCAACTCACCTCTCATAATATGAGTTGAAATTAAAACACAAAATTGAAAATACCTCGGCGTGCCCGAGGCTCAACTCACCTCTAGCAATATGAGTTGATTTTGAAAAACAAAATTAAAAGGCTTAACTCACCTCTCTTAATATGAGTCAATTTAAAACATAAACTAAAAATACCTCAGCGTGCCCCGAGGCTCAACTCACTTCTCTCAATATGAGTTAATTTTGAAAACAAAATTAAAAATACCTCAACTGTCTTGAGGCTCAACTCATCTCTCATAATATGAGTTGATTTTCCTTGAAAAGCATGAATTAAAAACATCAAAATACCAAAACCTGTCCTTTGGTAGAATTCGGGTGTCTTTTCCTTTGATTCAGTTCGACTCTCATTCAAGATTTCTTGCTCTGTTGGAGTACCTGTATATGCCATGTATGATGTTATCATGATATGCACATGTTTGTCTTAAATGCTTTTATGCCTACATGATTATGCAGTGCTCCTTAAGCATGTTTGTCATATGTCCATTTAGCCACGATTGTTGAGGATCTGTGTTCATTGCTTTGATTCTCGACTTTCTCTTCAGGCCTTATACTTGTCTTCAAGCTTCACGAGTAATCGACGTTTCTCAGATATCACTCTTCTGCCCCCGATTGAACTTTGTTCTTACTTTGAGACTCTTGTGCTTATCAAATTTTCATCCAGGTAATGCTTAACATTTCTTTTGTTTAGAGTATGTCATTTCACCATTTATCATGTAAATAAACACATAATGAGATGCATGAAAAAGGTCAGATAGGGACAAAAATGATATTTCATATTCATCTATTTCAAATGTGGCAAACAAAGCAAGTTAACCAATGAGAGTAAAAAATGTCAAAAAGAAAGAAAGGATCGTATTCAACGGATACAAATGCTCTAGATATTCAACACATAAACTCTTCCTCGTTCCTCAATCAAAAATCTTTTCGAGCGCGGCTTCTTGCGTAGAAGATTTCGAGCTTTCAGAAATGCTTCAAATACTGTAGCCTCACTGCTTGACCTATCGTTCGACCGCCAGGTTTGTTTCATTAGGATGCCCTCTCGGGTTTTCATCCTGATCTTTTTGTACTAATCAAGACGCCCTTTTCGGGTTTTCGCCTTGATCTTTTTTTTTTTTTTTAAGATACCCTTTTCGGGTTTTCATCTTAAGCATAGTATTTTTTCACAGCATCTGAGTTCACTGGATTCGACAACTCTTTCCTATCCATCTCGGTAAGGATCAAAGCTCCTCCTGAGAATGCCTTCTTTACGACGTACAGTCCTTCCCAGTTTGGTGCCCATTTCCCTCGCAGATCTTTTTGTATTGAGAGAATTTTTCTCAGCACTAGTTCTCCTTCATGGAATTCTCTTTGTCGTACCTTCTTGTCATGGGCTGCGATCATTCTTTTTTGGTACATCTGCCCGTGACAAATTGCCCTGAGACGCTTTTATTCAATGAGGTTTAGCTGATCATATCGAGCTTGTACCCATTCTGCTTCTTCTAACTTTGATTCCATTAAGACTCGTAGAGAAGGGATCTCAACTTCGATAGGTAGCACAGCTTCCATTCTATAAACCAGAGAGAAAGGAGTTGCTCCCGTAGATGTTCGTACAGATGTGCAATATGCAAACAAAGCAAATGGAAGCTTCTCGTGCCAATCTTTAAACGTCTCAGTCATTTTCCCAATGATCCTCTTAATATTTTTATTGGCTGCTTCAACAGCCCCGTTCATCTTTGGGCGATAAGGCGATGAGTTATGATGCTTTATTTGGAATTGCTCGCATACTTCCTTCATCATCTTATTATTCAGATTCATGGCATTATCTGAAATGATTCTTTCAGGCAAACCATATCGACAAATGATTTCCTTCTTCAAAAACCTGCAAACTGCAGTCTTGGTCACATTGGCAAACGAAGTGGCTTCTATCCATTTTGTGAAGTAATCAATGACCACAAAAATGAATCGATGTCCATTAGAAGCTTTCGGGAAAATAGGCCCTATGACATCCATGCCCCACATAGAAAAAGGCCACGGAGAAGTCATGATGTGAAGGGCGAAGGGCTACATGAATTTTATCGCCGTAGATTTGACATTTGTGGCATTTTCCGCAAAACTAATGCAGTCGCTTTCCATCGTCAACCAGTAGTAACCGAGTCTCATAGTCTTTCTGGCCATAGTGAAACCATTGGCATGCGTCCCGCAAATTCTCTCATGGACGTCTTCAAGTATTTTTCTAGCCTCAACAGCATCTACGCATCTCAAGAGCAACTGATCTTTTCCTCTTTTGTACAGGATGTCCCTATCAAGAACAAATCCCGCTGCCATTCTTCTGATTGTTCTTTTGTCGTTCTCGTTTGCTTGTTCAGGATACTTTTGATTCTTGATATATTCTAAGATATCATGGAACCATGGCCTCCGTCTAGATCCTTTTTAATGCTGAAACAATGGGCAGGGACTTCGTATATGCTCATTTGAAGAGGTATTATTTCAGTTTCCCAGTTTGCTTTGAACATTGACGCCAAAGTGGCCAAGGCATCAGCCAATTGGTTTTCTTCTCGTGGGAGGTAATTAAAAGTTATTTCTTCGAATTCTTTAATCAACACTGCCACTAGATCTCTGTATTTAACCAGTTTCGAGTCTCTCACTTCTCAATCTCCACGGATTTGGTAAATCAGCAAGGCTGAGTCTCCGTATACCTCTAAAGCTTCGATGTTTCGTTCAATAGCTGCACGGAGTCTCATGATACATGCCTCATATTCCGCTATGTTATTAGTACAGAAGAAGTTCAACCTGGTAGTGAGTGGGTAATGGTTCCCTTCTGGTGATACTAAGACTGCTCCAACCCGTGCCCCAATGCGTTTGATGCACCATCAAAGCTTATCTTCCATGACTTCTCTTTTGGTGACTCGCATTCTTTTTCTATAATGCACATCAAATCTTCGTCCGGGAATTCAAATCTCAATGGCTCATATTCATCCATTGTTCGGGTCGCCAAAAAGTCAGCTATTGCGCTTCCTTTTATTGACTTTTGACTCACATAGACGATGCCGTACTCTGATAGTAAGATCTGCCACCGTGCCATTCTTCCTGAGAGTGCAGGTGATTCCATCATGTACTTTATTGGATCTAGCTTTGAAATTAACCATGTCGTATGATACAACATGTATTACCTGAGCCAACGAGCTACCCAAACTAGAGCACAACAATATTTTTCAATGGATGAATACTTTGCCTCATATTCAGTGAACTTTTTACTGAGGTAGTAGATTGCCTTTTCTTTCTTTCCTGACTCGTCATGTTGCCCCAGTACGCAACCCATTGAATTTTCGAACACTGTCAGATACAAAATTAATGGTCTTCCCGGAGTTGGCGGTACTAGTACTGGAGGACTAGACAAATACTGTTTTATCTTGTTAAAAGCCACTTGGCACTCCTCGTTCCATTCTCCGGGATTATGTTTTCGAAAGAGTCGAAAGATTGAGTCGCATTGGTTGGTAAGTTGAGCAATAAATCGGGCGATGTAGTTTAATCTCCCTAAAAATCCTCTGACTTCCTTTTGCGTGCGCGGAGGTGGTAACTCTTGAATGACTTTTATTTTATCTGGATCAACTTCAATACCTCTCTCGCTGACAATGAAACCAAGAAATTTTCCTGAGGTAGCTCCAAAAGTACATTTGGCCGGATTGAGCTTTAGCTGGAACTTTCTCAGTCTGTCGAACAACTTCTTCAGGTTCACTACATGCTCTTCTTCCCCTCGGGATTTAGCAATCATATCGTCGACATAGACCTCTATTTCTTTATGCATCATATCATGGAATAACGTCACCATAGCCCTCTGATATGTTGCCCCTGCATTCTTTAACCCAAAAGGCATCACCTTGTAGCAGAATGTTCCCCACATCGTTATGAAGGTAGTTTTCTCCATATCTTTCGGGGCCATTTTGATCTGATTGTACCCCGAGAATCCATCCATGAAGGAAAACAATGAATGTTTTGCCGTGTTATCCACCAACGTATCAATGTGTGGTAAGGGAAAATTATCTTTAGGACTTGCTCGATTCAGGTCACGATAATCCACGCACATTCGTACTTTGCCGTCTTTCTTTGGTACCGGGACTATGTTAGCCACCCATTCTTGATATTTGGAGGCTTGTAGGAAGCCAGCATGAAATTGCTTCTTGACTTCTTCTTTTATCTTCAACAACATCTCAGGCCTCATCCGTCTTTAGCTTTTGTTGAATAGGCTTGCATTCTGGCTTTAATGGGAGCTTATGGACCGCTACATCTTCATCCAATCCTGACATGTCCTGATATGACCATGCGAATACATCTTTGTATTCGCGGAGCAAAGCAATCAAATTATGCCTAGTGCCCCCTGAAATAGAAGTCTCAATCTTCACTTCTTGCCTCCTTTCTTCAGTTCCCAGATTTATTGTTTCAACAGATTCTTGATGAGGCAAAATCTGTTCATCCTCTTGTTCCACCATTCTTAGCAAATCAGGAGACGAGACATAGTCTTCAACGTTTTCTTCGGCTTCGAATTCTCCTAAACAAACAGCCTTCTCAAAATCAATTTCGGGACTCAGAACGGGTTTGTTCATCTTTGTTGACATCTGAGCACCTGAAAGTTGAATGGAAAAGGGAACTATAGAGGGGCATCCAAGTATTGAAACCAAAAAATGAAATGTTATGGCATGGGATGAGGCAAATGTAAGGATTGGCTATGACATAAGAAAATGATTATGAAATTAGTGATAATGTGAAAGATTATGACGAAATGCATCTTCATTGGTATTCATTTGAATGATAAAGAGCGAATGTAGGCTCTTATAAAAGAATTCTATTATATCTAAGGACATAACAGAATGTTAACGTTTGAGCATTACTCTGAAGACTTATAAACTACAAGAAGATCCTCGGCAGTCCAATTGTTCAACTTGAAACCCAGGGGATAAGGGAGTATCCTCGAGACGTCTTTACTCACATCAGCCCCTTTGTCAATAACATTTATACTGACATTTTGAAGACCCTTTTCAATTAACCATAGCGTGTTTCGTGGACCATCTTGTCCGAGGTACATCATTCCATGCAGATGTAAATGTTTTTGACAAAGGAGGGTACTCTATTGGTTCCCATTCGGTTCTCGCCCAAAGTTCTTGCAATCCTTCTTTCCCGATTTTTTTCACTTTGTCTTCTTCTTTGACGATGTCATTTGGAACCCCAAACCGTATCGGGCCCTGTGGTGTCTTGGCTTTAAAGCCACGACTATTCCTTGCGATATCTCCTAAACCTCTTCTCGCCGAGCTCCCTTCCCTCTTGTCAATTTGACACCCATTCTAGTATTTCTCGGCAGGTTTGGTACCGAATTGCTGTTTCCCTCAACGACAAAAGTGGCATTGACAAATTCAAGGATCGGAAGGAACATTCCAATGCGTCTTTGTTCACTTCCAAGTACGGTGCATCGGCAGAGACAGATCTGACAGTGTCTTCTTCTCCTCGACGGTGACCAAACAACCGTCCATGATAAATTTCACCTTTTGATGGAGGGATGATGGGACGCGCTCAGCAGAATGGATCCGTGGTCTTCCCAAAAGGCGGTTATAAGAGGTGTAATGTCCATGACTTGGAACTCGACATCATAAATGTAAGGGCCCACTTTCAAAGGGATTTGATCTTTCCCATGACTTCGTGCCTCGTCCCGTCGAATGCCCTTACCGTGGAATGGCGAGGCCTTAAGTAGGACAAATCCATCGGTATTACGAAAAGCGTGGCCAATGGCATAACATTTAACGCTGACCCATTATCGATGAGCACGTTCGGTATTATGTAGCCCTTGCGGTGAAGTCGTGATATGCGGCGTTTTCATCGAGCCTCTACCATTGGGCGATATTTCATCATCACTAAAAGAAATGAAATTATCCGCATTCAAGTTGTTCATCCATCTAGTCGGTTTTCAGCGGATACATTGTTTGCCACATAAGCTTGATTTAACACTTTCAGCAGAGCGTTTGGTGTGGTTCGAATTCAACAAGCAGAGATAATCTGAGATTCGACCGGCCGCTTACTCAATTATTCTACCACTATGCTTGATAAATTTTAAGAATTCTGTGCTTCCTCCTCGTCCACGGATTTTTAGCTTCTTGTCCAGCGTAGTTTCATGCTCATCATCATCCGTGCATCGATGCTTTTCCTTCGTTTCAAGTCACTTTTTTTCTTTATCTCCTTGAATAACATCTTCCACTAAGAGTGAAATGACCTATTTCCCGACGTTTCCATCATGGCTTTGGGCTTTTCATCTTGGTGTGACAATATTAACGTCATATTTCCATGGTATCGCTTTATTGTCCTTGTAAGGGAAAGGAGACGGTACTTTGATTATCATTTTTGGTTTCACCAGCTCTTTCGTCGCATCGTAATAAATTACTAACAGGTCGATCAGCGCTATAAGGGGGACCTGATGACTGGCTATCAGAGGCGCATACTTCTCTTTCATTAGTCTCTTCCCTTTTGTTAAGAACCTTAATCTCCTTATTATCCATCCGGTCTTGAAGCAACCTTTTAAATTCCTCACACGACTGAATGTCGTGTCTCACAATTCCATGGAAATTGCAAAAACTTTGACCTTCTTCTCCGAGAATTCTATCGGGGTGACAAAGTAATCCTTTCTTAACCAGTACCTCCCAGATTTTCTGCAGAGGCATCCTTATTTCCAAAACACATCTTCTAACTTTCCATTCGTCCACTTTCCCCACTATGCTCACATCCCTTTCGGTATGGTTAGGGAATGGGTTTCCAGTTGCATTACTGGCACTATCGAATCACAGGATACCTGCATCAATGAGTCCTTGAACTCTTCTCTTAAAGGCTAGGCAGTTTTCCGTGGAATGTCCCTAGTTTCCCGTATGGTATGCACAACTAGCGAATTGTATGTTTTAACCTCAAATAACAGTATGGAATATGCAATGAATGAATGAATGCATAAATGAATGCATGAATGTCAAATGACTGTTAGTCATGAAAGAAATGCAAGAAATTGGTGTTAATTTCAAGATAGCCCCTATTTAGGCATTTTCTTAATCAAATGAGTCTATTACACAATGTTTCATCCACGTGTAATTGACTCCTCCATCGAAACCTCTTTTGGCAACCAATCTCTAATCAACACCTTCCTAACAAGATGTCTATGATGCATGATGAAAAATAGAAATACAGACAAACAACCTTGGTTAGCACAACACATATGATCAGAGAAAAATTGTGGAAAATCTAACAAATTATGCTACTTGGTCCAATGGACTTGATTCCCTTGCATAGAAAGCGAAAGTGCAAAAGGTAAGAGCGTTCCTCCCATGCACTTATTTTAGTGACTACTAAGCAGACGGAGGTTCAACATGGCTCTAGTTGGATGGATCGTATGGTTCACTATATGCGGTTTTGGTTCTAGATAGGTACTCGAATCGTGCTGCACTGTCATCTACTAAGATTAGTCTGAGCCTCGGTCATGGCCCATCATAGGCTTACGAGATCAATTGAGGATTACATTTACTTATGCCTATGCGGAGGGACAAGTTAACTCACGAAAGCATAAGTCATATGTAACCGAAAGTATTCACTAGCTTTGTATGAGGAACGAGTTAACTCACGAAGGCGTAGCGTTTACTTTCACTTAACAGGGACGAGTCGGGTATAGAGCTCATGTTATGCAACAAAATGCATGTGCACGGTGTGTGGGGAGAAACTTACAAACCTTTACGTTTTATTTAAAAAACTAAACCAAAACTAAAATCACAAAAATTTAAAGTTGAAAAACAATAGGATAAAACAAGTTAGAATATATACAACACGATGCAAATGCATGATTATTTGAAAACAAAAAATTTGAGGATCACGACTAAATGTTAATTTGAACAAGGAACTTTGAAAATTTTGACAACGCGAGTTTAATTCGACTCGACTCTCAAAAGGGTCCCCGATGGAGTCGCCATTGTAGCAACGTAAAAAAAATTTAGTTTCGCTTGGTCGCTAATTGTGGCGATTTATTAAATATTTGAAAACCAACTTTCGATTTTATTAACAAAGGGAGTCGCCACCGATCCTTTATTATAGGTGTGATCGGACACCTAATAAAATTATTTTAAAACAAAAAGAAAGCCAAATTTAGGTCTACATGAAAGTCCAGAGAAAAATTGGGGTTCGGAGTCGATTCTGGCGTGAGGAAGGTATTAGCACCTCGCGACGCCCAAAATTGGTATCCCATAAACATGTGTTGACTTGATTTTCAAAAATACGAGTTCAATATAATATTTAATCGTGATCCGATTGAAAATGAGAATTTTAGTTTTCGATTTTTTTTAGAAAGGGTGTCCGTTTTTTAACACGTTTAATTTAATTTCACCCAACATAGCGATGAAATCGATGGCTTAATATTAAATCGGTACATTGCCTTATTTTTGAAATTAATTAAAACATGAGAAAAATATTCCTAAAGTGAGAAATTAAAATAGATAATGGACTTAAAAAAATGATATCATTAATGAAAAATATTAACATGGAATACTAGAATATTAGAATAACAATAATAATGATATTTACAAAATAAAAACAAATCATGTACTAATAATAAAATAGGAAAAATGATATATTTGGTAATAATAATATAAAATAATAATATGTACATAAAAATACATATATATATATATATATATATATATATATATATATGCATATAATAAAAGTATGTAATAATAATAATAATATCTTCAATAAAAGAAAATATTAGGAAACGTACATAAAAATATATACATAAAAATTTACAACAATAATATAAAATAATGATATGTGCAAATATATATATATATATATATATATATACATATGTACATAAAATATACACTAATATAATAATAGTTATAATAATACTAGCAATAGTAATAATTTGTAATAATAATATATACACAATATGGTATTTAAAATATATATATATATGTATATAATAGTATTTAAGAATATATACATAAGAAATATATAACTAATGGCATTAAAAAATATATACATAATATATATAAAATACCTAAAAAAAAGAAGGGCGAAAGAAGAGAGAAGGGAGGGGGGAAAGGAAATCCGGCCAAGGGGGGCCGGTCACCGGTCGATCGTCGGTCGCCGCCCGTCGTCGGCCACCGCCGGCCACCGCCCACGGTGGCCGGAAAAGGTAAATTTTTTTTAACAATATATGTATATATAAAGAAAGAAAAAAACAACACAAAAAAAAAAAAAAAAAGATTCGAAAGAAGAGGAAAAAAGAAAAAGATGCAACCTTTTTATTGATGTTTCTTTTGTGTTCAAAATTTGAAGGGATTTTTGTGTTTGTCTCCTTTTTCAATTTTTTGTAAAAATCCTCCTTACATGATTTTTGAATGGCTTTTTATAGCCATCTTTTACATGATTTTCTATTTTTTTTTTTTTATTTTGTAGGTGGTGGTGGTAGACAATGGGAGGAAAAATGGGGCAAGTGGGAAAGTGGTTAGGTGGCTAGGTTTTTTTATTTTTTTATTTTGGTTAGGTTTTTCTTTTTTCTTCTTTTTTTTTTTGGGTTAGGTTTTTCTTTTTTTTTTTTTTTTTTGGGTTAGGTTTTTTTTGGGGGGGCTTAATGGGCTTTTGAATTGGGTTTAATGTTTAGGTTTTGTAATGGGTTTGGGTAGATGTAAATAGGTCATGAGTTAAGGGTTTTAGTGGGTTTAGAGGTTTGGTTGGGTTTTGATGAAATCGGGCCTGGGCAATTTGGGCTTCTACATAGAGAATTTAGTAATCACTACATTTTAATTTATTTTAAAAGAAGCTTACTTAATAAGATACTATCATTGAAGTAATTGTTGGTTAAGTCAAGGAATTCCAAGTTGTTGAGAGCAGATGATAAAGATACTACATATAAGAGAAAGTTATTGGTCATGATTAATGTCTTAATTTACAATAATAAAATAAACGAAATAAATATAAAAATATTAAATTAAATTTCAAGGATTAATCGGTTATCATATAGATGAAAAGCAACAAACCTTTATTATCCACAAAATCTGTAATTTTATTGTTTCTCAAATAAAGACTCTTCAATTCTTCAAATGGAAGAAATAAAGAGACATTGAGATACCCATTTGAATTACTTTGATGTGTGGAATCAAGAAAGAGATCTATTACTCGTTTACTAGTGATGTTGCACTCAACTCTTTTCCACTGACAACAATTCGAACCCTTCACATTTACCCAGTCCTTCAATTCGGCAGGGTGATTGAAGAAAGCTTTAAGTTGGAAGAGAGCAATTCTCTCCTGCTCCAAGCACCCCACAGTCTGTCGCCACCCTCGTATGATGAACACAAGTGTAGTGAGTAGTACCCAAAACGATTTAGCCTCCATATTCTCTAAATCAACAAATCACACACTTGATACCTTCGTGCATTTGAATCAACCAAAGCCTTGGACTTTATACACAACTTGAAATCCTGTCTTACTCCAAAAGTTGGGCGCCACTGCATTGATTTTTTCTCACTAATTATGGTAACCACAGAATTATTATTACTATAATTATAAATAATTATATGAAATCTATTAAAAAATTATAAAGTAAATGTTTTATATAAGAAATTTTAGTCTGATTTTTTGAATTTATTCAATTGAAGTAAATAAATTTATAAATTTTCTCATTTCATATTGTAGGTAATTAGATATGATCTCATATACATGTTTTGAAACAATGTTTTTTTTGTAATTAAATTATTCAATGAAAAATACTTCTATGAGAACAAAAAAACATTTTATTGTTTAATTAAATGTTGCCAAATGCAAATGAATCATTTTGTATTTACATAAATTAATATTTTAATCATTTGAGTAAATATATCAAAAAAAAAGTAATCATAACTAATGTTTCCAAGGTTGAACATTTTGTTGATATAAACTAAATGAATGTTACAATATTAAAATGTATTTATTTACTTCATATTAGTAAATTCCAATTATATAAAAACTAAAAAAGTTAATTCTAATATAAAAGGCTTCATCTGTCTTTATTTAAGAGTTGAAATTCTTTAACAATTTATTATTTTTCTTATTTATTATCATACATCCTTTTAGTTTTCAATTTAAGTAGATACATTAAAAATGATAGAAAACTATATGTTTAATTAATTCATTATATATTGAATATACCATTTATTTTAATATTTAATAGTTTTATATATTTTTCATTTATTATAACTTTTATATAATCATCTTAATATTATTTTAATATTTACATTGAAGTAGTATTATATATTTAGTATATGTTTATTTTTAATGTGTTCTAAATTACATACTATAAAGTATTATAAACTTAAAAATAGGTCGGTCGGGTCCAATCGAGCTTGAGCCTCGAATGTTCAAGCTTAAGCCCAGCCTATATTTTAAACGGGTCTAATATTTTTGTCAAATACTCTCAAATTTTAGGGGACCTTTTAAGCTTAAACAGATAACTGACCCATGAAAAGATATAATAGAATGTGTAAACGTATTAATATCTATTAAAATTTATATATATTTATATTTATATATATATATATATATATAATAAATTGGATTGGATTATAACGTGAAACATAAAATAGTAATGATGTCTAAGTTTGATTATTGGGTCTTGGTGTCGGCTAATGTGACTCACGAGTCAATGAAACCCTTGCTTTTTATGATGGCTTCATGAAATTTTGAGAAATTATAATCACGTCTTTGAGTTTCCTAGGCTAAATTTTATATTTTTCATAAATTTAAAATTTAATTTTATATATTTATTTTAAAAATTTAATTTTTTTAGTTTTATATTTTAAAATTTAAATCTATTTATTAATATTGTCAATTTTTATTAAATGTGTTGGTATGTCGTTTTACAATAAATAAATATATATTTACTTATTAACATTGTAACCGAATAACGATTATATTATAAAAATAACATTATGGAGAAGTTGATAGGGTCAAGACCCTTAAAATAGAAAAATATTATATTGATCTTTGAAATCTTATATTAAAATATTTTTAAGGTTTTCCTTTTTTTGATGGATTAAAAAAATTAACAGTAAATAGGCATAACTTAATTCATATATATATTTTGATTATATACATGTTATAGGCCAATTTTGGCCCAGTCCATTTACAAATAACCCAATAGTTAAACAGCTCAAATCTAATGGTCTATTACATACCCAATTCACAAACCCTAAACCTAGCTCACTAGTACTAAACATTTTCCACCAAAAAGAGAAAGGAAGAAACCCTAGCCACCTAGCCACCTTCCCACTTGCCCTATTTTCCTCCCATTTTTGATATCCATTGTCTGCCACCATTACCTACAAAAGAAATAGAAAAAGAAATAATAGAAAATCATGTAAAAGATGGCTATAAAAAGCCATTCAAAAATCATGTAAGGGGGGTTTTTTAGAATATTGAAAAAAAAAAAGACAAACACAAAAATCTCTCCAAATTTTGAATACAAAAGAAAATCAATAAAAAGGTTTGCATCTTTTTTTTCTTTTTTCTTTTCTTTCGAATCTATTTTCTTTCTTTTTGTTTTTTTTCTTTCTTTCTTTTTATATACATATACATATATATTATTAAAAAAAACAATTTTTTTACCTTTTACGCCACATCCCACGGTGGCCAATCTCAACGACATGGTCCGGTGAACGGATGGTGACCGATCTTGTGGCCAGAAATCACCTCACCCCTCTCCCTCTCTCTCTTTTTTTTTCCTTTTCAAGTGCAAGAATGAATTTTTTTTTAAGAAAAAGGGCTTTTTATAGCCCCAAAACGACGTCATTTAAGGGTTGGCCATTAAACCCCAAAACAACGTTGTTTTGACTTGGACCGGTTCGACCCGACCTGACCCCCCTAGGATCCGCATGTTTTTTTTTAAAGGAAGGGCTAATTCGCTTTTAGCCCTTCCGCTCTTTATTGCTTTGCAATTAAGTTATTATTCGTTTTTTTTAATTTGGCCCCGAAATTTGTCGCGATTTTCAATTTAGTCCCCGCTGATGTGCTGAGTTTTGATGGGAAGGAATATTTTCTGTTTTGGCCCCCCACTGTTTCCGAGCGTGTTCAATATAGTCCTTTCCTTTTATTTTTATTTTAATTTTGCCCCAAATATTTTGTTTTAGTTCAATTTAATCCTTTTAGTTATTTTACTATTTAAATTAATTATTTTAGTATTATTATTATATTTTATTTACTTATGTAGTGTGTTAATAATTTTTATCATTTCTAATACATTATATGTATTATATGTATTTTATATATATTATGTATATATTTTTTAATGCAATTAGTTATATATTTCTTATACTATTCCATGTATGTATTTTGTATCATCTTATGTATATATTCTTAAATATTATTATATATACATATATATATTTTAAATACCATATTGTGTATATATTATTATTACTAATTATTACTATTGCTAGTATTATTATAATTATATTACATTAGTGTATATTTTATGTACATATATATATATATATTTTGTACATATCATTATTTTATATTATTGTTGTAAATTTTTTTATGTATATATTTTTTATGTACGTTTCCTAATATTTTCTTTTATTGTAGATATTATTACTATTATTATTACATACTTTTATTATATGCACATATATATATATATATATGTATTTCTATGTACATATTATTATTTTATATGATTATTACCAAATATATCATTTTTCCTATTTTATTATTAGTACATGATTTGTTTTTATTTTCTTTTTTTGTAAATATCATTGTTATTGTTATTCTAATATTCTAGTATTCCATGTTAATATTTTTCATTAATGATATCATTTTTTGCGTCGTTTATCTATTTTTAATTTCTCACTTTAGGAATATTTTTTCTCATGTTTTAATTAATTTCAATAAATAAGGCAATGTTTCGCATTTTGGAACATCGAAGAATTGTGCCCTAACTTACGGGGTTTCGGTTTTCTCGTTGGTTTTAAATAGCTAAATATCCTTTTGAGTTTTGAAATACACGGATTTCCAATTTAAATTAAAAGACGACCTTGTGCTCGGGAATTCATGGTATTGTGTCCTAACTTACGGGATGTGATACTCCGACATTTCGAGATAAGGAAATCTTTAAACAAATCGATTTAAGCTAATTCAAGAATTTTAAAATCAGTATTAATAGAAAAGATCGTATTTCAAGTCCCTTCCCAATTTTTAATTTTCAGACATTAAGACAATAACTAATCAATTCGGTACCAATTTTTTGGGCGTGTCGAGGGTGCTAATCCTTCCTCGTACGTAACCGACTCCCGAACTCATCCTCTCAAGTTTCGTAGACCAAAGGCCCTGTTTTAGTAAACTAAAATGTTTTATTAAAACAAAGGTGATCCGATCACACCTGATAAAAGATTGGTGGCGACTCCCGTTTTAATTTTCACTTTCAAACAAAGTAGATCCCCGTTTTCAAAAGAATGGTTTTGACAATACAGATATAATAAATGCATGTTGTTTTGGAAATTTATATAAATATATATCATTATCTTTTAATTTGATTGAAAGATGAAATTAAGTTAAATATTTTAAAACAAATAAATTCAGATTTTAGTTTTTAATTAAGGATATCTAATATTTTAAATAAATTAGTTGAAACAAAATGTCGCCAAAGTAACCTTTTTTGTGTAGATTAATTTATTTGAAGTATTAAGATTGTTGAAACTATTTTTTTTTAAAAAGTCGACTTTTTATTTTGAAAACGAAAATGAAAAATGGGAGTCGCCATCAATCCTTTTTGATGAGGTGATATCAGGTCACCTCGAAAAGTGGTTGTTCTCAATAAACGGTTTGATTTATTAAAATAACGCTTTCGGTCTACAGAATTCAAAAAGATGGGTTCGGGAGACGGTTAAGCACGAAGAAGGATTAGTACCCTCGTAACGCTCAAAATTGGTACCTAGTTGATTAGTTAAAGTCTTGGTGTCAAAAATTAAAAATATGAAAAAATTTTAAAATGTGATCATTTGCTAAATATTGCTTAATTGAATTTCTTTTTTGAGAAAAGGGTGTATTCTATGTTAATCGAGGAAAAAAATTATGTCCCGTTGTAGAAGCCCAAATTGCCCGGGCCCGATTTCATCAAAACCCAACCAAACCTCTAAACCTACTAAAACCCTTAACCCATGACCCATTTACATCTACCCAAACCCATTACAAAACCCAAATATTAAACCCAATTCAAAAGCCCATTAAGCCCCCCCAAAAAAAACCTAACCCCAAAAAAAAAAGAAGAAAAAAGAAAAACCTAACCCCCCAAAAAAAAAACTAAAAAACCCTAGCCACCTAACCACTTTCCCACTTGCCCCATTTTTCCTCCCATTTTTTATATCCATTGTCTACCACCACCACCTACAAAATAGAAAAAAAAATAATAGAAAATCATGTAAAAGATGGCTATAAAAAGCCATTCAAAAATCATGTAAGAAAAAAAGAGGGGGGATTTTACAAAGATTGAAAAAAAAAAACACAAAAATCCCTTCAAATTTTGAACACAAAAGAAACATCAATAAAAAGGTTGCATCTTTTTCTTTTTTCCTCTTCTTTCGAATCTTTTTTCTTTTTTTTGTGTTGTTTTTTCTTTCTTTATATATACATATATTGTTAAAAAATTTTACCTTTTTACGCCACATGGTGGGGTGATGATGGTCGACGATGACGGGCTTGACCGACGATCGACCATTGACCGCCCCCCTTGGCGGATTCCTTCCCCCTCCTTCTCTCTTCTTTCCCCTTCTTTTTAGGTATTTTATATATATTATGTATATATTTTTTAATACCATTAGTTATATATTTCTTATGTATATATTCTTAAATACTATTATATATACATATATATATATATATATATATATATATTTTTAATACCATATTGTGTATATATTATTATTACAAATTATTACTATTGCTAGTATTATTATAACTATTATTATATTAGTGTATATTTTATGTACATATGTATATATATATATATATATTTTTTTTGTACATATCATTATTTTATATTATTGTTGTAAATTTTTTATGTATATATTTTTATATACGTTTCCTAATATTTTCTTTTATTGTAGATATTATTATTATTATTACATACTTTTATTATATGCATATATATATGTATTTTTATGTACATATTATTATTTTATATTATTATTACCAAATATATCATTTTTCCTATTTTATTATTAGTACATGATTTGTTTTTATTTTGTAAATATCATTATTATTGTTATTCTAATATTCTAGTATTCCATGCTAATATTTTTCATTAATGATATCATTTTTTGCGTCCTTTATCTATTTTAATTTCTCACTTTAGGAATATTTTTCTCATGTTTTAATTAATTTCAAAAATAAGGCAATGTACCGATTTAATATTAAGCTATCGATTTTATCGCTATGTTGGGTGAAATTAAATGGCTTGTGTTAAAAAGCGGACACCTTTTCTAAAAAATCGAAAACTAAAATTTTCATTTTCAATCGGATCACGATTAAATATTATATTGAACTCGTATTTTTGAAAATCAAGGCAACACATGTTTATGAGATACCAATTTTGGGCGTCATGAGGGTGCTAATACCTTCCTCGCAGAATCGACTCGAACCCCAATTTTTCTCTCGGACTTTGACGTAGACCTAAATTGGCCTTTATTTTTGTGCAAGAATAAGTTTTCTTTTCTAAAAAAGGATGATTTATTAGGTGTCCGGTCACACCTAAAAAAAAAAAGATCGGTGGCGACTCCCTTTTTAATAAAATCGAAAGTCAATTTTTAAATTTTAAAATAATCGCCTCAATTAGCGACCAAGCGAAACCAAAAATTTTTTTACGTTGCTACAGCTGGCGACTCCACTAGGGACCTCCATTTTTGAGAGTCGAGTTGAATTAAACGCGTGTTGTCAAAATTTTCAAATTTCCGTGTTCAAATTAATATTTAATCATGATCCTTAAGTTTTGTTTTCGAAAAAATCATACATACGTATCTCCTAATTTATTTTATCTTTCGTTTTAGTTTTGTAGTTTTAAAATAAATGGAAGTATTGCAAGTTTCTCCCACACACCGTGCACTTGCATTTTGCATAACATAAGCTCTCTACCTGTGCTCGTCTGCTTAAGTGAAAGTAAACGCTATGCCTTCGTGAGTTAACTCGTCCCTCCGCACGAGCTAGTGAATACTTTCGGGTTATATATGACTTATGCTTTCGTGAGTTAACTTGTCCCTCCGCATAGGCATAAGTAAATGTAATCCCTCGAATTGAACTCGTGAGCCTGTGATGGGTTATGACCGAGACTTCGTGCTAATCTTAGCAGATGATAGTACGAGCAATTCGAGTACCTGTCTAGAACCAAAACCGCATATAGTGAACCATACGAGCCACCCAACTAGAGCCATGCCGAACCTCCGCTTGTTTAGTAGTCACCAAAATAAGTACACGAGAAAAGCACATCTTACCTTCTATTTCTTTTACATTTGTGCTTTCTAAGCAAGGGAATCGAGTCCACTGGACCAAGTAGCTTAATTTGTTAGATTTTCCACAGTTTTTCTCTGTTTATATGTGTTGCGCTAACCAAGGTCTTTTGTCTGTATTTTTATTTTTCATCATGCATCAAAGGCATCTTGTTAGGAAGGTGTTGATTAGAGATTGGTTGCCAAAAATGGGTTTCTAATGGAGGAGTCAATTATACGAGTGACCAAAACGTTGTGTAATACTCCTTTGATTAAGGAAATGCCTAAATAGGGGCTATCTTGAAATTAACACCAAATTTTTGCATATTCATTCATGACTGACATTTATTTGACATTCATGCATTCATTCATACATTGCATATCCCATATTCGGTCGCTGAAGATAAAATATATAATTTGCAGTTGTAATACCACAAGACTGGAACCACGTCATCCGTATAAAACGCGCCGACAAACTAGAGTAATGGAGGCCGAATTCAATGAAAGGATTGAAAGGATGGAGAGAATTCAAAATAAATTACAAGAGCAGTTGGCTAGGTCACAGCAAGAGACGAGAGACTTAATGGTGAGATCACGAGAAGAATCGCTCGAACAGAAGGATCAAATGGCCAAGATGATAGAGATGATGTCAGCTTTAGTTAAAGGAAAGGGACCCATGCAGAGCCCTGACATTGAGGAATCTCGATCAAGAGTTAATCACAATCAAGACCCGCTCTATCCCCCCGGATTCACTCCACCACTCGCATATATAACACAAAGAGGGTATACTCAAGGGGAACCCACAGTCTTGGAACAACGACCTATGCCACCTGCTCCACCCACTAATCTGGGGCAAGGAATATTCGTGTCGAACCTAGGGGCAAGCCTTGCTGATTCACTAGTTCCAGATCTGGATGACCCAGCAGAGGTAGCCAAGTTGAAATTGGATAATCATGATGCAAAATATAGAAGTCTAGAGGAAAGATTCAAAGCAATAGAAGGCACTGAAGTCTTCTCCGCACTAGGTGCCAAAGAACTCAGTGTGGTACCTGATCTAATCTTGCCTCCGAAATTCAAGGCGCCTGATTTTGAAAAGTATGATGGGACAAGGTGCCCAAAAGCACATCTCATCATTTTCTGTCGAAAAATGACCGGTTATGTGAACGAGGATAAGCTACTTATACATTGCTTTCAAGATAGTCTAACAGGGTCAGCTCTTCGGTGGTACAACCAACTCAGTAGAGAAAAGATTCGATCCTGGAAGAACTTGGCGTCAGCATTTTGTGAGCAGTACAAGCATGTGTCGGATATGGTGCCAGACCGGATGACCTTGCAAATGATGGAGAAAAAGCCATCAGAAACCTTCAGACAGTATGCGCAGAGATGGAGAGACATCTCGGCCCAAGTGGAACCCCCACTAACAAAAACGGAGATAACCGTTCTCTTTATCAATACTTTAAAGGCACTGTTTTATGACAAATTAGTGGGAAGTGCCACGAAGGATTTCGCGGATATTGTAATATCCGGTGAACTCATAGAGAATGCCGTCAAGAGCGGTAAAATGGAAGGTTCAGAAGGTTCAAAAAAGGCAGCGCCTATGAAGAAGAAAGAACCAGAAGCCCATAGGTGGGAATGGGAAACCGTTATGCCCCTAATCCATATCCAAATCAACCCCGACCTAGAAATTATCCACCTCCAAATCTCTATTATCCTCCTCAAACCCCTTATTACCAAGCACCACCTCATTCCTATCCCGTTTATGCCACGAACAGCCAAAGACCTATCACCTCATTCCCACAAAACACTATACCCGTTCAAAGCCAACCCAGAAATGAACTAAGACCAGCAAGGCCTAATCCCGAGAGACCGCAGTTTACTCCCATCCCTGTGTCGTATGGGGAATTGTACCCAAAACTTTTGGAGAAATAGTTAATATCCCCCCATTACATGACACCCCTTAAACCTCCATACCCGAAATGGTACGATCCAAACGCTAGTTGTGCATACCATACCGGGAACCAGGGGCATTCTACTGAGAACTGTCTTGCTTTCAAGAGGAGAGTTCAAGAACTCATTGATGCGGGCATTTTGCGATTTGATGGTACTGGCGGTACAACCGGGAATCCATTCCCAAACCACACTGAAGGGAATGTGAGATCAATAGGAGAGGAAAATGAACGGCAAAGTAGAAGATGGGTTTCTGAAATAAGAACACCTCTGCAGAAAATCTGGGAGGTACTAGTTGAAAAAGAGTTGCTCTATCGTCTTGACGAAGTATTCGAAGGAAAAGATGCAAAAGGTCACAGTTTTTGTGAGTTCCATGGCGTTGAAGGGCACGACATTTAGTCCTGCGATGAGTTCAGAGGATTACTGCAAAGTATGATGGATAACAAGGAGATTGGGATCTTTTATAAAAGCGAGGAGGCCGATAGAGGAGAAATATGTGCTTCTGACAATCAATCATCAGGTTTCCCATATAGCGCTGACCGACCGTTAATAATTTATTATGACGCGAAGAAAGAGCCGGTGAAGCCCAAAATGATAATCGAAGTACCATCTCCTTTCCCTTATAAGAACAATAAAATAGTACCGTGGAGATACGATGTTAATATTTTCACACCGGAAGTTGAAAATTCCAAAGCCATAACTGAAGATGTGGGAGAGGTAGGTCATTTTACCCGAAGTGGACGGTGCTATTCTAAAGAAATTGAACCAGTAAAGAAAAGTAGTGACTCGAAGCAAAAAGGGAAAGTAGTGATGCACGAAGTCGAAGTCGAGCAAGAAATTCCACCCGTGCAAGAAACTAAAAAGCCTGTGAACGAGGAAGAAGCTCAGGAATTCTTGAAATTTATCAAGCACAGTGAGTATAGTGTGGTGGAACAATTAAGCAAGCGACCAAAGAAGAATCTCGGTTTATCTCTACTCTTAACTTCAGAGCCACATCGGAACGCTTTGCTGAAAGTGTTAAATCAAGCTTACGTAGCTAACAACATACCCGTTGAGAAGCTTGATAGGTGGGTAAACAATCTGAATGCGGACAATTTCATCTCTTTTAGTGATGATGAGATACCGCCAAATGGTAGAGGCTCGATGAAAGCGGCGCATATCATGACTCATTGCAAGGGCTACATAATACCGAACGTGCTCATCGATAATGGGTCACGTTAAATGTTATGCCATTGGCCACGCTTTCGAATCTTGATGGATTTGTCCTACTTAAGGCCTGTCATTCCACGGTAAGGGCATTCGACGGAGACGAGGCGAAGTCATGGGAAAGATCGAAATCCCTTTGGAAGTGGGCCCTTACATTTATGATGTCGAGTTCCAAGTCATGGACATTACACCCTCTTATAAGCGCCTTTTGGGAAGACCACGAATCCATTCTCTTGAGCGGTCCATCATCCCTCCATCAAAAGGTGAAATTTATCATGGATAGTTGTTTGGTCACTATCGAGGGAGAAGAAGACATTGTCGTATCTGTCTCTGTCGATGTACCGTACTTAGAAGTGAACAAAGACGCATTGGAACGTTCCTTCCGATCCTTTGAATTCGTCAATGCCACTTTTGTTGTTGAGGGAAACAGAATTCCGGTGCCAAAACTGTTGAGAAATACTAGAATGGGTGTCAAATTGACCGTAGGAAGGGGAGCTCGAGCTAGAAGAGGTTTAGGGAGATATCTGCAAGGAATAGTCGAGGCTTTAAAGCCGATGCACCACAGGCCCGATACGGTTTGGGGTTCCAGCCTGACATGCGTCAAAGAAGAAGACAGTGGAAAAAAGATCAGGAAAGAAGGATTGTAAGAACTTTGGGCCGAGAACCAGAATGGGAACCAATAGAGTACCCTCCTTTGTCAAAAACATTTACATTTGCGGGAATGATGTACCCGGGACAAGATGGTCCACGAAACACGCTATGGTTAATTGAAAAGGGTCTTCAAAATGTCAGTATAAATGTTATTGACAAAGGGGCTGATGTGAGTAAAGACGTCTCGAGGATACGCCCTTGTCCCTCTAGTTTCATGTTGAACAATTGGACTGCCGAGAAGCTTCTTGTAGTTTATAAGTCTTCAGAGTAATACCAAACATTAACCTTCTATTGTGTCCTTAGATATAATAGAATTCTTTTGTAAGAGCGTTCATTCGCTCTTTATCATTCAAATGAATATCAATGAAGATGCATTTTGTCACGATTTTTTTCGCATTATCGCTAATTTCATAATCATTTTCTCATTTCATAGCCTATACTCACATTTGCCTCATTGCCATGACATGACATTTTTTTGTTGGTTCCAATACTTGGATGCCCCTCTATAGCTTCCTTTTCCATTCAACTTTCAGGTGCTCTGATATTGACGACATGAATAAGCCCGTTACGACAAATTGATTTTGAGAAGGCTGTTTGCTTAAGAGAATTTGAAGCTGAAAAAAATGCTGAAGATTATGTCTCGTCTCCTGAATTGTTAAGAATGGTGGAACAAGAGGATAAACAGACTTTGCCTCATGAAGAATCTGTGGAAACAATAAATTTGGGCACTGAAGAGAGGAAACAAGAAGTGAAGATTGGGACTTCTATTTCAAAGAGTACCAGGCATAGTTTGATCACTTTACTCCGTGAGTACAAAGACGTTTTCGCAAGGTCATACCAGGACATGCCAGGGCTAGATGAAGATTTAGTGGTCCATAAGCTCCCATTAAAGCGAATGCAAGCCTATCCAAGAAAAATTAAGACGGATGAGACCCAAATCTTTGTTGAAAATAAAAGAGGAAGTCAAGAAGCAATTTGATGTTGGCTTCCTACAAGCCTCCAAATATCCAGAATGGGTGGCTAACATAGTCCCAGTACCAAAGAAAGATGGCAAAGTACGAATGTGCGTGGATTACCGAGACCTGAACCAAGCAAGCCCAAAAGATAATTTTCCCTTGCCACATATTGATACGTTGGTGGACAATACAGCAAAACATTCATTGTTTTCTTTCATGGATGGATTCTCGGGGTATAATCAGATCAAGATGGCCCCTGAGGATATGGAGAAAACTACCTTCATAACAATGTGGGGAACGTTCTGCTACAAGGTGATGCCATTCGGGTTAAAGAATGCTGGGGCAACATATCAGAGGGCTGTGGTGACATTATTCCATGACATGATGCATAAAGAAATAGAGGTCTACGTCGATGATATGATTGCTAAATCTCGAGGAGAAGAAGAGCATGTAGTGAACCTCAAGAAGTTGTTCGAAAGGCTAAGAAAGTTTCAGCTGAAGCTTAATCCAGCCAAATATACGTTTGGGGCTACCTCGGGGAAGTTGCTAGGCTTCATTGTCAGTGAAAGAGGTATCGAGGTTGATCCAGTTAAAATAAAAGCCATTCAAGAGTTGCCATCTCTGCACGCAAAAGGAAGTTAGAGGATTTTAGGGAGATTAAATTACATCGCTTTGATTTATCGCTCGACTTACCAACCAATGCGACCCAATCTTCGGCTTCTTGAAAACATAACCCGGAGAATGGAATGAGGAATGCCGGTTGGCCTTTGATAAAATAAAGCAATATTTGTCTAGTCCTCGATTGCTAGTACCACCAACTCGGGAAGACCATTGATATTGTATTTAAGCGTGTTTGATAATTCAATGGGTTGCGTCGGGCAACACGACGAGTCGGAAAGAAAGAAAAGGCGATCTACTACCTCAAGTAAAAAGTTCACTTGAATATGAGGTAAAGTATTAAATCCATTGAAAAATCTTTATTACGCCTCGGTTTGGGTAGCTCGAGAGACTCGGACAATATATGTTGTATCATCGACATCCCTAATTTCAAAGCTAGACCCAATAAAATACATGATGGAATCACCAGCACTCTCAGGAAGAATGGCACGATGGCAGATCCTCCTATCAGAATATGACATTGCCTATGTAAGTCAGAAGTCAATAAAAGGGAGCGCAATAGCTGATTTCTTAGCTACTCGAACGACGGAGGGATATGAGCCCTTGAAATTTGATTTCCCAGACGAAGACTTAATGTGCATCACAGAAATGGAATCCGAGTCATCAAAAGAGAAGTCATGGAAGATGTGCTTTGATGGTGCATCAAATGCTTTAGGGCATAGAATTGGAGCAATCCTGGTATCACCCAAAGGGAATCATTATCCGTTCATTGCAAGACTGAATTTCTTCTGTACCAATAACATAGCAGAATATGAGGCCTGTATCATGGGACTTCGTACAGCCATTGAACGAAACATCGAAATCTTAGAGGTGTACGGGGACTCAGCCCTAGTGGTTTACCAAATCCGTGGAGAGTGGGAAGTGAGGGACCCAAAATTGATTAAGTACTGTGATTTAGTAGTGAATTGATCAAAGAATTCAAAGAAATAACTTTTCATTACTTCCATGAGAAGAAAACCAATTGGTGGTGCCACGCCACTTTGGCTTCAATGTTCAAAGCAAGTAAAGAAGCGAAATAATGCCCTCAAAATGAGCATATACGAGGTCCCCGCACCTTTGTTGTAGCATTGAGAAAGAGGCGGATGGACGGCCATGGTTCCATGATATCTTAGAATATATCAAGAATCAAAGCTATCCGAACAAGCGAATGAGAACGACAAAAGAACAATCGGAAGAATGGCGTGGATTTGTTCTTGATGGGGATATCTGTATAAAGAGGAAAGGATCAAATACTTTTGAGATCGTGGATGATGTTGAAGCGAAAGATACTTGAAAATGTCCATGAAGGAATCATGGGACACATGCCAATGGTTTCGAGATGGCGGAAAGATTATGAGACTCGGTTACTACTGGTTGACGATGGAAAGCGACTACATTAGTTTTGCCAGAAAATGCCACAAATGTCAAATCTACGGTGATAAAATTCATGTAGCCCCTTCGCCCCTTCACGTCATGACTTCTCCGTGGCCTTTTTCTATGTGGGGCATGGATGTCATAGGGCCTATTTTCCCGAAAGCTTCTAATGGACATCGATTCATTTTTGTGGTCATTGATTACTTCACAAAATGGATAGAAGCCGCTTCGTTTGCCAATGTGACCAAGACTGCAGTTTGCAGGTTTTTGAAGAAGGAAATCATTTGCCGATATAGTTTGCCTGAAAGAATCATTTCAGATAATACCATGAATCTGAACAATAAGATGATGGACGAAGTGTGCGAGCAATTCCAAATAAAGCATCATAACTCCTCGCCCTATCGCCCAAAGATGAACGGGGCTGTGGAAGCAGCCAACAAAAATATTAAGAAGATCATTGGGAAAATGACTGAGACATATAAAGATTGGCACGAGAAACTACTATTTGCTTTGTATGCATATCGCACATCTGTGCGAACATCTCTGAGCAACTTCTTTCTCTCGGTTTATGGAATGGAAGTCATGCTACCTATTGAGGTTAAGATCCCTCTCTGCGAGTCTTAATGGAATCAAAGTTAGAAGAAGCGAGAATGGGTACAAGCTCGATATGATCAGCTGAACCTCATTGAAGAAAAGTGTCTCAGGGTAATTTGTCATGGACAAATGTACCGAAAAAGAATGATCTGACCCATGACAAGAAGGTACGGCCAAGAGAATTCCATGAAGGAGAACTCGTGCTGAGGAAAATCCTTCCAATACAAAATGACCTGCGAGGAAAATGGGCACTAAATTGGGAAGGACCATATGTCGTAAAGAAGGCATTCTCAAGAGGAGCTTTGATCCTTACCGAGATGGATGGGAAAGAGTTGTCGAATCCAGTGAACTCAGATGCTGTGAAGAAATATTATGCTTAAGATAAAAACCCGAAAAGGGCATCTTAAAAAAAAAAAAGGGATCAAGGCGAAAACCTGAAAAGGGCGTTTTGATTAGTACAAAAGATTAGGATGAAAACCGAGAGGCGTCCTAATGAAACAAACTGGCGGTCGAACGATAGGTCAAGCGGTGAGGCTACGAGATTTGAAGCATTTAAAGCTCGAAATCTTCTACGCAAGAAGCCGCTCGAAAAGATTTTTGATTGAGGAACGAGGAAGAGTTCATGTGTTGAATATCTAGAGCATTTGTATCCGTTGAATACGATCCTTTCTTTCTTTTGACATTTTTACTCTCATTGGTTAACTTGCTTTGTTTGCCACATTTGAAATAGATGAATATGAAATATCATTTTGTCCCTATCGACCTTTTTCATGCATCTCATTATGTGTTTATTTACATGATAAATGGTGAAATGACATACTCTAAACAAAAGAAATGTTAAGCATTACGGATGAAAATTTGATAAGCACAAGAGTCTCAAAGTAAGAACAAAGTTCAATCGAGGCGGAAGAGTGATATCGAGAAACGTCGATTACTCGTGAAGCTTGAAGGCATGTATAAGGCACGAAGAGAAAGTCGAGAATCAAAGCAATGAACACAGATCCTCAACAATCGTGGCTAAATGGACATAAGACAAACATGCTTAAGGAGCCTTTGCATAATCATGTAGGCATAAAAGCATTTAAGAAAAACATGTGCATATCATGATAACATCATACATGGCATATACAGTACTCCAACAGAGCAAGAAATCTTGAATGAGAGTCGACTTGAATCAAAGGAAAAGACACCCGAGTTCTACCAAAGGACAGGTTTTGGTATTTTGATGTTTTTAATTCATGCTTTTCAAGGGAAATCAACTCATATTGCGAGAGATGAGTTGAGCCTCGGGGCACGCTGAGGTATTTTTAGTTTATGTTTTAAATTGACTCATATTGCGACAGGTGATTTAAGCCTTTTAATTTTTGTTTTTCAAAATCAACTCATATTGCTAGAGGTGAGTTGAGCCTCGGGGCACGCTGAGGTATTTTCAATTTTTGTGTTTTAATTTTAACTCATATTGCGAGAGGTGGGTTGAACCTTTTAATTTCTACTTTTTCAAAATCAGCTCATATTGCGAGAGGTGGGTTGAACCTTTTAATTTCTACTTTTTCAAAATCAGCTCATATTGCGAGAGGTGAGTTGAGCCTCAGTCACTGTTGAGGTATTTTCAATTTCTGTTTTCAATTTACGTTGTTCAAGAATCAACTCATATTGCGAGAGGTGGGTTGAACCTTTTAATTTCTACTTTTTCAAAATCAGCTCATATTGCGAGAGGTGAGTTGAGCCTCAGGTCACGCTGAGGTATTTTTAATTTCTGTTTTCAATTTACGTTGTTCAAGAATCAACTCATATTGCGAGAGGTGGGTTGAACCTTTTAATTTCTACTTTTTCAAAATCAACTCATATTGCGAGAGGTGAGTTGAGCCTCAGGACACGCTGAGGTATTTTCAATTTCTGTTGTCAAAAAAATCAACTCGTATTGCGAGAGGTGAGTTGAGCCTCGGGACACGCTGAGGTATTGTCAATTTTTCGTATGTTTCAAAAATCAACTCATATTGCGAGAGGTGAGTTGAGCCTCGTGACACGTTGAGGTATTTTTAATTTCTGTTGTAAAAAAAAAATCAACTCGTATTGCGAGAGGCGAGTTGAGCCTCAGGTCACACGCCGAGGTATTTTCAATTTCCGTTTTTCAATTTCTGCCTTTCAAAAAAACAAAATCAACTCATATTGCAAGAGGTGAGTTGAGCCTCGTGACACGTTGAGGTAATTTCAATTCTGTTGTAAAAAATCAACTCAGTATGAAAGCGTGAGTTGAGCCTCGAGTCACACGCCGAGGTATTTTCAATTTCTGTTTTTCAATTTCTGCCTTTAAAAAAATCAACTCATATTGCGAGAGGTGAGTTGAGCCTCGGGACACGCTGAGGTAATTTCAATTTCTGTTTTCAAAATTCAACTCATATTATGAGAAATGAGTTGAGCCTCAAGACACGTTGAGGTATTTTCAATTTCTGCTTTCAAAAATCAACTTATATTGCGAGAGGTGAGTTGAGCCTTGGCTCACGTGCTGAGCTATTTTCAATTTCTATCTTTCAAAAAAATCCAACTCATATTGCGAGAGGTGAGTTGAGCCTCGGCTCACGTGCTGAGATATTTTCAATTTTTGTCTTTCAAAAAAATCAACTCATATTGCGAGAGGTGAGTTGAGCCTCGGGACACGCTGAGGTAATTTCAATTTCTATTTTCAAAATTCAACTCATATTGCGAGAAATGAGTTGAGCCTCAAGACACGTTGAGGTATTTTCAATTTTGGTTTTCAAAAAATCAACTTATATTGCGAGAGGTGAGTTGAGCCTCAGGACACGCTGAGGTAATTTCAATTTCTGTTGTCAAAAAAAAAAATCAACTCATATTGCGAGAAATGAGTTGAGCCTCAAGACACGCTGAGGTAATTTCAATTTCTGTTTTCAAAATTCAACTCATATTGCGAGAAATGAGTTGAGCCTCAAGTCATGTTGAGGTATTTTCAATTTCTGTTTTCAAAAAAATCAACTTATATTGCGAGAGGTGAGTTGAGCCTCAGTTCACATGCTGAGGTATTTTCAATTTCTGTCTTTCAAAAAAAAAAATCAACTCATATTGTGAGAGGTGAGTTGAGCTTCAGATCACACTGCTTGTGGTATTTTTTTCAATTTATATTGCGAAAGGTGAGTTGAGCTTTTAATTTCTGCGAGAGGTGAGTTGAACCTCGAGTCACATGTCGAGGTATTTTCAAAATCTGCTTTTCAAGATAAGTTTCAAAAATCAACTCATATTGCGAGAGGATCACATGCCGAGTAGAGAATAAAGATTGAAGCTGATTGAAGACGTCAGATTCTGTCTCCTTAAAGTTGCAGTAGAGTTGATCGAGGGCATCAGATCTTGCCTTTCTGAAGTCGCAGAAGAAAAGACCACAAACCTTATCTCACTGAAGCGATAGAAGAGAAGATTGAAGTTGTAGATCTCACCCTTTTGAAGTTACAGTGAAGTAGATCGAAGCCATAAATTACATATCCTTGAAGTTACATTGGAATAGATTGAAGCTACAAGGCGTATATCATAAGATGCAGTGGAGTGAACCAAAGCTACAAGATGCGGTGGACTGAAAAGGGACTAACTAAACAATAAGAGTTCTAAAGCAAGTCAAGACCTAGCAAGACCGAGCAAATTTGGTCTTCTTGAAAGTCTTTGCTCTATTCTGTTGTACGACAATGAGCAAAGAGGGCATTGTAGAAGCCCAAATTGCCCGGGCCCGATTTTATCAAAACCCAACCAAACCTCTAAACCCACTAAAACCCTTAACCCATGACCCATTTACATCTACCCAAACCCATTACAAAACCCAAATATTAAACCCAATTCAAAAGCCCATTAAGCCCCCCAAAAAAAAACCTAACCCCCCAAAAAAAAAAGAAAAAAAAAGAAAAACCTAACCCAAAAAAAAAAAAGAAGAAAAAAGAAAAACCTAACCCCAAAAAAAAGAAACTAAAAAATCCTAGCCACCTAACCACTTTCCCACTTGCCCCATTTTTCCTCCCATTTTTTATATCCATTGTCTACCACCACCACCTACAAAATAGAAAAAGAAATAATAGAAAATCATGTAAAAGATGGCTATAAAAAGCCATTCAAAAATCATGTAAGAAAAAAAGAGGGGGGATTTTACAAAGATTGAAAAAAAAAACACAAAAATCCCTTCAAATTTTGAACATAAAAGAAACGTCAATAAAAAGGTTGCATCTTTTTCTTTTTTCCTCTTCTTTCGAATCTTTTTTTCTTTTTTTGTGTTGTTTTTTTTCTTTATATATACATATATTGTTAAAAATTTTACCTTTTCCGCCATTGGGCTGTGGCGTCATGGTGACGACGATGGCATGATCGACGATCGACCGTGACCGCCCCCTTGGCCAATTTCCTTTCCCCCTCCCTTCTCTCTTCTTTCCCCTTCTTTTTTAGGTATTTTATATATATTATGTATATATTTTTTAATGTCATTAGTTATATATTTCTTATGTATATATTCTTAAATACTATTATATATACATATATATATATTTTAATACCATATTGTGTATATATTATTATTACAAATTATTACTATTGCTAGTATTATTATAACTATTATTATATTAGTGTATATTTTATGTACATATGTATATATATATATATTTTGTACATATCATTATTTTATATTATTGTTGTAAATTTTTATGTATATATTTTTTATGTACGTTTCCTAATATTTTCTTTTATTGTAGATATTATTATTATTATTACATACTTTTATTATATGCATATATATATGTATTTTTATGTACATATTATTATTTTATATTATTATTACCAAATATATCATTTTTCCTATTTTATTATTAGTACATGATTTGTTTTATTTTGTAAATATCATTATTATTGTTATTCTAATATTCTAGTATTCCATGCTAATATTTTTCATTAATGATATCATTTTTTTCGTCCTTTATCTATTTTAATTTCTCACTTTAGGAATATTTTTCTCATGTTTTAATTAATTTCAAAAATAAGGCAATGTACCGATTTAATATTAAGCTATCGATTTCATCGCTATGTTGGGTGAAATTAATCGGCTTGTGTTAAAAAACGGACACCCTTTCTAAAAAAATCGAAAACTAAAAATTCTCATTTTTCAATCGGATCACGATTAAATATTATATTGAACTCGTATTTTTGAAAATCAAGGCAACACATGTTTATGAGATACCAATTTTGGGCGTCGCGAGGGTGCTAATACCTTCCTCGCGCGTAACTGACTCCCGAACCCCAATTTTTCTCTGGACTTTGACGTAGACCTAAATTCGGCCTTCATTTTTGTGCAAGAATAAGTTTTCCTTTCTAAAAAAGGATGATTTATTAGGTGTCCGGTCACACCTAAAAAAAAAAGATCGGTGGCGACTCCCTTTTTAATAAAATCGAAAGTCAATTTTTAAATTTTCAAATAATCGCCTCAATTAGCGACCAAGCGAAACCAAAATTTTTTTACGTCGCTACACCCGTAAGTTAGGACACAATATCTTAAATCTCCGAAACGAGAATAAACATCGAAAATTATTTATTTTAGAAGATGTTTGATTATCTCAATTTTAGAAAGAAAGCATATTCCGTAAGTTAGAACACAATTTTTCTTAATTCCCGAGAATATTTTAATGAAAATCTCATGTTTAAAAAAATGTTCGGTTATTTAGATTTATTGAGAAAATCGAAATCCCGTAAGTTGGGAAACGATTTTTTGAATCTCCAAAATACGAAATATTGCTTATTTTAAAAATACTTTTTATGTATTGGATAAAAATTGTGATATGAATTAAAAAGGTAATGAAATAATGTAAAATAATAATACACGTAAAGTATTAAAATGATAAATAAGAATAAAAATAGAATACTATAATAATAACGATGACAATATTGATAATCAAATTGTAACAACAAAATAAATAAAGTAACATAAAATAAAATAAAACGAAAATAAGAAATGCATAATAATAAGAAAAAGTAAATATAAGATGAAGATATAACAATTAAAAGAAATATTAAAACAACAACACAAAAATTAAAATTACAAACAGAAACAATAATAAAATACACAATTAAAAATATGAACAATCTATTTAAAATCTATTTTAAGTGTTAAAGGATGAAGAAATAATAATAAATTAATAATAAATAAAAGTAAATAAATAAAATAATAAAAATGTGAGAGAGTTGAAATTGAGTTGCCCAAGATTAAATTGCAATTTGGGCAATATTTTGGGGCGGATTTTTTTAAAATAAAAAGGATAGGGCTGATCGAGGGATTAAAATAAAACACGCGCAAAGGTGCACGAACTGAAATGGAAATATTCCCGAGTCACTAGAACGACACCATTCTTTAGGATTAAAATGAACAAAAAAATAAAATCATAAGGTAAATTTAAAGAAATAAAAAAAAAACTGAATTGCAACCTAATTAAAAACCAGAAGGGCTGAAAGTGCAATTAGCCCTTCCGCTTACGAGTGGGTCTGGTCGGTCGGATCGAGTAGCTCAAAACAACGTCGTTTTGGGCGTTTGAGGCCAGTCCCAAAACGGCGTCGTTTTGGGAGCCTATATAAGTTAGTTTTTTGACAAAAAAATCATTTAACCCTTGTTTTAAAAAAAATCTGAAAAATTCTCTCTCCTCTCTCTCAAATACCTCTCCTCTCTCTCAAATACCTATAAGTTAGTTTTTTGACAAAAAAATCATTTAACCCTTGTTTTAAAAAAAATCTGAAAAATTCTCTCTCCTCTCTCTCAAATACCTCTCCTCTCTGGCCAAGCTCTGGTCATCGGCTGTCGATCGCCGGCGACGGCACCGCCGTATACTGCAGTCGAAAAATCTCAAAATTTTCCTTTTTCCGGTGATAAAAAAAATGTAAACCCCTTCCTTTTCTTTTATCTTTTTATTAAATATATATACATATAAAAGAAAAAAAGATTCGTAAAAGAAAAAAGAAAAAAATAAAAACAGAACCTTTGTATGTTTTCTTCTCTACTTTTTGCTATTTTTTTTGAACTCTCTTCCTTTTTTATTGATTGTTAAAAAAAAACCCTTCCTTCTTTTTCATTACATCGGTTGTAGTGGCTTTTATAGCCGAATAACACATTAGATTTCTAGTTTTTTCTATGTATTTTCACTGTTTGGACTGTTTCTACTGTGCTGCTTCTGTCTTTTTGCTACTGTTTCTGCGTATGGTTTCTATTCTTTCATCTTTTTACAGGTTTGGCGCTTGGTCAACTGAGATGGAAGGGCAGACCCTTAGTCGTTTTGGTGAAAAGGTAGCAGAAAAGATGTCAGGCCTCGGGATGAGGCACCTCAGGCGACGCGCGTTCATGTGGAGGGCAGCGGCGCTGGAGGCTAGGGTTTTTTTATTTTACTGAAATTTAGTTTAGCTTATGGGTCATTTGGGCTTAGGGTTTTTTAATTTTGGGTCATTTGGGCCTAAAATGTAATTAGACTTTGGGACTTTTTATTTTTATTTTTTTTTTGGTTTTATTGTCTGGGCCCGGACGAAATTGAACTTTCACAGCTGCCCCTCTTTGTTCATTATCGTGTAACGAGAATGGAGCAAAGACTTTTAAGAATGACCAATTTTGTTTGGTCTCGCTAAATCTCAACCTCTTTGGTGCTCCTCTTTTTCAAGTAGCTTCATTCTAACCTACTACAACTTCAGGGAGATAAGATTAGTGGCTTCAATTTTGTCCCACTGCAACTTCAGTGAGATGAGATTTATAGCTTTAATCTGCTCTACTACAACTTTAGAGAGATGAGATTTTCTATCTTCAATCTACTCTACTGCAACTTCAGGGAAATAAGATTCGTTATCTTCAACCTACCCCATTGCAACTTTAGGGAGATAAGGTTAATGGCTTTAATCTATTCCACTACAACTTTAGGGAGATAAGATTCGCCATAATAACTTTAATCCATCTCATTGTAACTTCAAGGGTATGGGATTTGTAACTTCAATCTACTCCACTGCAACTTCAAGGAGATAAGATTTGTTATTTTTAACCTGCTCCACTTCAACTTCAGGGAGATAAGGTTCGTGACTTCAATCTGCTCTGCTGCAACCTCAGGGAGATAAGATTCGCCATAATAACTTCAATTTATCCTACTGCAATTTCAAGGGTATGGAATTTGTAACTTCAATCTATTCCACTGCAACTTCAGGGAGATAAGATTTGTTATTTTTAACCTGCTCCACTACAACTTAAGGAAGATAAGGTTCGTGATTTCAATCTACTCCACTGCAACCTCAGTGAGATAAGATTTGCCATAATAGCTTCAATCTACTCCATTGTAACTTTAGGGAGATAAGATTTATGGCTTTAATCTGCTTCACTGCAACTTCAAAGAGATAAGATTTGCTATCTTCAGTCTGCTCCACTACAACTTCAGGGAGATAAGACTTGTAACTTCAACCTGTTCCATTGTAATTTCAGGGAGATAAGATTCGCCATGGTAGATTTGATCTGACCTACGGTAACTTCAGAGGTATAGGATTTATGACTTGTAGCTTGATTTATTCCACTGCAACTTTAAGGAAATAAGATTCGTTATCTTCGATCTACTCTACTGCAACATCAGAGAGATAAGATCTATAACTTCAATTTTCTCCACTGTAACTTTAGGGAGATAAGATTCGCCATTTATAGCCTTAGCCTTAGCCTTAGCCTTAATCGCCTAGAAAGAATGTGATGGAGCCTCATTCTAATCCATGTCATAAAAACAGAGTGACTCACGAAGAACGAAGGCTTCAGATCGATGAACTAAATGAATGGCGAACACATGCCAAGGAGAAATCAAAAGCATACGAGATATTAAAACGCCACCACGATGAGCGTAGGGATGAAACAAAGCAAATTAAAGTTGGGGATAAGGTATTGATAAATGAAAAGGACCCCCGAACTGATACTTCAGAGCTTAACACAAACAGAGTGACTCTTTCACGGTATTAAATGTCTTCCCATACGGTACAGTCAAGGTAAATCATTCTCAATACGACACTTTTAAGGTAAATATTACTCGACTTAAACTTTATGTGAATAATAGAATGGATAGTGAGAAAAAGGAGTTTCGACTCTGTGATCCACCTTAATCATGCGAATGAAAGGAAAGTCAAGCTTAGACTATAAATAAGCGCTTCTCGGGAGGCAAGCCATGCACTAACAGTGTTGATTTCTCTAACTTTTTAGTTTTAACATCTGAAACATCTGAATTACAAACTGAGTCCTTGAACACAGCTTTCCTAACCCCACACAGCCAAGCACACGGGCGTGCCTTAGGCCGTGTTTATACCACGGGAGGCGACACTGCCGTGCGATACGGCCGTGCGAAGACAGAGCAAATTTTTCTCAAAACACGAGATTCGATACATTATCACGACCGTGCGACATGGCCGTGGGCAATTCTGCCAAATCTACACGGGCGTGCGACACGTCCGTGTTTATAAGCCGTGGTAGACACTGACAAATTAACACGGACGTGTGACACACCCGTGCTCACCACCCGTGGTTGAAACTGTCTAAATAACACGGGATTGGAAGAAGCGAACGAAGCAAGACATGGCTGTGCGACACGGCCGTCTGTACCAACACGCCCAAGAAACACGGACGTGGGCCGAATACCAGACACACCCAAACCCGAAAAATCATGAAACACACGTTTTGAAATAAGGGCACGGCCTGTGTAACACCCTGTACCCAAGACCGTCGCCGGAGTCGGACACGAGGGGTTAACGGGCTTAATCCACTTACTTGCACAGTTCATTTTAAAAATTTCTAGACAAGCTGGCTAACTGTGTCACTGTCACCTTAAAAATCATATCTTCAGTTCCACAACTCGAAAATTAGTTTCGTGATTTTTCCCTAAAACTAGACTCATATATGCATCTACAAATTGTTTTCTAGAATTTTTGGTTGGGCCAATTAGTACAGTTTATTAGTTAAAGTCTCCCCTGTTACAGGGTGCGACTACACTGACCTTCCTGCATTACGATTTCGATATCTCCCTGTACAGAGCTCAATACTGATGAAGTTTGTTTCTACAGAAACTAGACTCGAAAAGGAATCTGTACATATATGGCATGACTTCTAATTATCTCTGGTCAATTTATAATGAATTTCCAAAGTCGGAACAGGGACTCCAGAAACAATTCTGTCCCTATCTCACGAAAACTTAAATATCTCTTAACATACTTTTCATATGATCATTTCGTTACTCTCCTATGAAAATAGACTCGTCAAGGTTCGTTTACATAATTTATTCAATATTTAACTCCATTTCTACTATTTTTAGTGATTTTTCACATCCACGTCACTGCAGCTGTTAGCATCTGTCTTTAAGGTAGGCTTTACCTATTTCATAGTTTCCATGATTCAACTAGCCCTTAAACATAAATAGCACAAAATATGATCATGATTAACCATCCCAATGGCTAATCGTTTCCAAACATTTCCATACCTCTTAATGAACAACATACAATGATTATAATACCATGCCCAAAGTATACTTAAGCCATTTTCGCATGGCTATCCAAATTTACACAAAACCGAAAGGTACATGACCCACAACAAAAGGGTAGTCCTATACATGCCATTTCAAAGTTCAACCAAAATAGTATACCAAGAAGGAGCTTTGATAGTGTGGGCGACTTCGACTTCAAAATCCCGAGTCCGATAGCTGAAGAACCAAAATCTATAAAACAGAGAATCAAAGAAACGGAGTAAGCATTTAATGCTTAGTAAGTTTGAGTCATGAATTTAGACACAACCAAAGTATAGCATTCATGTAGCTAAACAGATAATTTCATATGCACAAATTCTCAATATCATACTTACTTCACATTACCAACCTTATATTCATACACAAAGATCAACTTAGCCAAAGGCCGGTAGCTCATTTATCAACTGAGCGAATACTTATTTGTAAGGGCTCAACTAATTCAAAGCACATACAAAACATACCTCATTGTTGGGATTTCACAAGCGTATTAACTGAAATTTTTACAGCAAGTTCATTCATTCCCGAATCACGTACCTTCAGAGTTTAACCGGATATAGCTACTCATTCAAATGCCTTCGGGACATAGCCCGGTTATAGTAGCTCGCACAAATGCCTTCGGGACTTAACCCGGATTTAGTAACTTGTACAAATGCCTTCGGATCTTAGTCCAGATTTAGTAACTCGCACAAATGCCTTCGGATCTTAGTCCGGATTTAGTAACTTAGCACAAAGCCTTCGGGACTTAGCCCGGACATCATTCGAATAACCAAGCACAATTATCAATAAATCATGACACATTCGTATTTCATCTTCATTAGCAAAACTCAAACACAAGATACTTATCACACTTGCAATTTCGGCTCAATAGCCACACACAAAAAGCATGATCTAATCAAATCATAATCTAAGTTCCATTACTCGAAGACTTAGCTCGGATGTTGTCGAACGGCTTCAACGGCTATTCGATCACTTTTTCCTTTCCCTTATCCAACTGTGGTCCCCTAAGCTCTTGAGCTAATTCAAACAAATTTAACTTATTAAAGTCTCATTTTGCTAGCTCATGGCCGAATATGACAAGGAGTTTGATAGGTCATATGGCCACCTTTTAGCTCAAATACACAATGATCATACGTATTTTTAATCACATCAAGCAATTTAATACAATTCATTCGAACATCAAAAGAGAAGCTCAAGGTACTTAGCCCATATATACATTAGACATTAGAGTCACATATGCACGAAATCACGAATCGAATTCAACATACTAGCTAATATTTCCCTTAGCGAATTTTCTAAGTCAAGCTAAAGCCATCAATAGGCTACCTATGGCGAACATACACATCAACTCATGGACTCATTCATGTGGCCGAACATACACATCTATGCTAAGGCCGATTGCAACACTTAATACATTCTACAAGTATGGTCACTTGTATTGACTAAACACCATTTGTTTCAAGTTCAAAACTTGGCTAATACACATATATACACCATTAAAACATCCTCTCCCTTTCCATTAATTCAACACATGCATTACCCATAATATACAAAATTATATTCGGCCTTAGCACACAACTTGCTAGCCGATTCTTCTCCATCTAGCAACTAATGCACATACGAGCTCATTTGTTAGACTCTACTTCATCTAACAACAACCTTACTTCTCTTCTATTCCTACCATGGCCGAATGCTCAAGATACCTCAATATCAAAACTTTTAACTTGGGTTGCTTAAAGAGCTTGGTGATGAGTTCAAATTTATCTAACACCTCAAGCAACATAACACATCCCTTAATCTAGTGAGCCACCATAACATCAAACACCAACCAAGAAAACAACACCCATGGCCGAGTATCATCTTCATCACATAGCAAGATTTAGACCATGGGCTAGGTAGAACTCAAGCTAACAACTAAAACATGCATGCATCTCATGGACAACATCAAACATACCTTAGTCTAGCAAATCACCATAGCCGATTTTCTCAAGCTCCTCCCCTTCCTTTCTTTCCTCTATTCGCCAAGGATGAACCAAAGGATGAACACTCTTTTTTTTGTTTTTCTTTCCTTCAACTCACGGCAATAGGGGGCATGGATGAGACCTTTTTTTTTCTTCCCATTTCTTTATTACTAACTTTATTTTATTGTTTCCTCCCATGATGCACCAACACAACATGTCTATGACATGTTTTGCCCATCACCCTTTGTCATGGCCGGCCACTAGTAATTAGGGGGAAAATTTGACATGAAAGTCCTCCTTTTGATTACATGCACTATTTGATCCTTGTAGATTAGCCTATCATATTTCAAAAGTGTCACACAAGTCCTATGTACTACATTCACTGTAATTAACTAAATCGAAGCTTAAAAATTTTGCACATTCATATTCACATATTTTAGACCATAAATATCACATTCAAATAATTTGGTGACTCGGCTTAGCGGTCCCGAAACCGCTTCCGACTAGGGTCACTATAGGCTGTCACAACTCTCCCCACTTAAGAAATTTTCGTCCCGAAAATCTTACCGTAAATAGGTTTGGGTATCGCTCTTTCATAGAGTTCTCGGGTTCCCAAGTAGCTTCTTCTATCCGTGTTTGAGCCATAACACTTTTACTAAAGGAACCTTTTTGTTTCAGAACTCTTTCACTTCACGAGCTAGGATACGAATCGGTTCTTCTTCATAACTCATATCGGCTTGAATTTCGACCTCGGAGGGTTTATTACGTGTGAAGGATCGGATCATGTAACGTCGAAGCATCGAAACATGAAAAACCTTGTGGATCCTTTCGAGTTCAGGGGGTAAAAGCAACCTATATGCAACTGGGCCAACTCGTTCGGAGATCTCATACAGCCCAATGAATCTCGGATTCAATTTGCCCTTACGGCCAAATCTGAGTATCTTTTTCCAAGGCGACACCTTAAGAAACACTTTGCCTCCCACGATACTCAATATCTCTTCGTTTTAAATCCGCTGCACGACTTTCGACGATCGATCGCCTCAGACTTTCACAAATTATTCTTACTTTTTGCTCAAGATTTTAATCAATTCCACTCGAAAATTTTACTTTCACCGAGCTCGGTCCAAAACAATGGCGCATTTACATTTTCGATCGCATAAAGCCTCGTAAGGTGCCATCTTAATACTTGACTGAAAACTATTGTTGTGCGAATTCAATCAAAGGTAAATACCGTTCCCATGGACCACTAAACTCGAGGATGCAACATCTCAACATATCCTCAAGTATCCGAATTATCCGCCGGATTGACCATCTGTTTGTGGATGAAAGCGGTGCTAAAATGCACTTGGTACCCAAAGCTTCTTGCAATTTCTTCCAAAATCGTGAGGTGAATCTCGGATCTCTATCCGACACGATAGAAATAGGTACCCGTGTAATCTCACAACCGAGAAACATACAATTCACTAATTTATCCATTGAAAATCCGTGCGACGGGGATAAAGCGAGCCGACTTAGTCAATCTATCAACAACGACCCAAATCGCATCTTTCTTACTTACCAAACCTTTGGCCCGGATACAAAATCCATCGTTACTCAATCCCATTTCCATTCAGTATCATGATTGGTTGGAGCAAACCCGTAGGCACTTGATGTTCCGCCTTCACTTGCGACATATTAAACACTTCAAACAAAATCGAAAATGTCTCGCTTCATACCATGCCACCAAAATCGACGCCTTAGGTCGTGGTACATTTTGTACTCCCGGTGAATTGACATTCAGCTACAATGAGCTTCGTTCGTAATCATCGAAATGAGTTCGAATTTCTTGGAACACACAACCGATTTTTGTATCTCAAACAATCGTCATCATCAATTTGAAACTCCGATTCCACATTCGAACACATTCAACCCGTCTTGCAACCAACTCATCGTCGACTTTACGAGCTTCACGAATTTGATGAATCAATAATTGTTTGGCCTTTAATTCGCTACTAACACATTGTCGGGTAGAAACGAGACAAGTGTACATTCATTGCTCGAAGTAAAGCAAAGTGATTTCGGCTTAAGGCGTCCGCAACCACATTAGCCTTTCCGGTGGTAATCAATGACCAGCTCATAATCTTTCAACAACTCAAGCCAACGCCTTTGTTGCGATTCAAGTCTCTTTGAGTCATCAAATATTTGAGACTTTTTGATCCGAAAATACATGGCACTTCTCACCAAATAAGTAATGTCGCCATATTTTCAAGGCGAATACGATGGCGACTAATTCAAATCATGGGTCGGATAATTTTTCTCATGTGGCTTTAATTGTCTCGACGCATAGGCCACAACTCGACCTTCTTGCATCAATACGCAACCTAACCCAAGTAGGAGGCGCCACTATAGATGACAAACTCTTTGCCCGATTCGGCCGCACTAAAATTGAGCTTCCACAAATAAGTTTTCAGTTGATCAAAACTTTTTGACATTTTTCCGTCCATTCGAACTTAACATCTTTTGAAGTAGCTTCGTCATGGGTGTGGCTATCATCGAGAAACCTTTACAAACCGTCGGTAGTAACCGGAAGTCCTCAAAAGCTCGAACCTCGATAATATTTCTCGGAGGCTTCCAGCTAAGTATGGCTGAAATTTTGCTCGGGTCAACTCGAATACCCGATCGCGGATACCACATGACCCAAGAAGCTAACCTCTCTAACCGTAACTCACACTTATTGAACTTAGCATATAACCGCATATCCGTAAAATTTGCAACACTAATCTCGGTGCTCAAGATGTTCGGTCTCATCTCTTGAATAGACCAAGATGTCGTCAATGAACACAACTACGAACCGGTCCAAATCATCGTCTCAAGATCCGATTCATCAAATCTATAAATACCGCAGGGCATTAGTGAGCCCAAACGGCATCACTAAGAACTCGTAGTGGCCGATCTCGCTCGAAAGCGTTTTGGGTATATCCGAATCTCGAAAGAATCGGTAATACCGATCTCAAATCTATCTTTGAAAACACCGAGGCTCCCTTTAGTTGATCAAACAAATCATCAATACGCGGTAACAGATATTTATTCTTTATCGTCACTTTATTCAGTTGACGATAGTCAATGCACATCCTCATGGTTCCGTCCTTCTTTTTCACAAACAATACTGGTGCACCCCAAGGTGAGAAACTTGGTCGAGCGAAACCTCTATCCGTCAACTCTTGCAACTAAGCTTTCAACTCTTTTAACTCGGTTGGTGCCATACGATACGGAGCTATCGAAATTGGCGTAGTCCCAGGTACAAGCTCAATACCAAACTCTACTTCCCGAATAGGTGGTAAACCCAGTAATTCTTCGGGAAAAACATCCGGGTATTCACAAACCACGGCATAGATTCGGGTTTCTTTTCCAATTCCTTGTCATCAAGTACATACGCAAGGTATGCTTCGCACCCCTTTCTTACATATTTCTCGACTAACATTGCTGATATTACAGCTGGCAACCCCTTTAAGTCCGTAGACTCAACTCGGATTATCTCGTTATTTGCGCACCTCAAATCAATAGTCTTGCTTTTGCAATTCACAACCGCATCATGCACGGTCAACCAATCCAAACCAAGAATAACATCAAATTCATCGAACGGAAAAAGCATCAAGTCCGCCGGAAAACAGGAACCTCGAATTACTAGGGGGCATTTCTTACACACTTTGTCAACAAGCACGTAACGACCCAAAGGATTTGACACCCAAATTACGAACTCAGTAGACTTAATAGGTAAAGTCTTACTGGATGCTAAGGTTTCGCATATATAAGAATGAGTAGAACCAGGGTCAATCAAAGCAATCACATTAGTATCAAAGAGAGTAAAAGTACCGGTAATAACATCTGGCGAGGAAGCATCCTCGCGTGCGCGTATGGCATAAGCCCTAGCAGGAGCACGAGCCTCAGATCTGGTGGTAGCATCTCTAGATCCTCTCTGATCGCCGCTAACATTGCCCGTATTCCTAGATGGTCTACCCCGAGCAGTGGTAGCACCCGGTTTCCCACTCTGATTTACATTCTGCTCGGACAATCTCGGGCAATCTTTGATAAAGTGGTGGTGACCAAGACTTGTAACAGAGCGGTCATGGAACCTACAACTCCCGAATGCCATTTACCACAATCTCGGCATTCCGCTCTGTCTCGACAGTCATTTCCAACATCGGCGATCAAGTGACTCGTGTGCTCACAGGGGTCGATCGCGATCTCGTCTAGAAAAGCCCGAAGTGTCCCTAGACCGGCTCAAGCCATCTCTAAATTTCTTCGATGATCGTGGGAAGGGCTTCCCCAAGACCTCTTATGAAACTCCTTGCTCCCACCTCGGCTTTTCTTTTCTCCATATCGAGCTCCTCGGCCTTGCAAGCTCGCTCAACAAGTACCACAAATTCTCGGATTTCCAAGATGCCAACATACGACTTTATATCATCATTTAGTCCATCCTCAAACGTTTACATTACGGCTTTTGAGGAGATGCATTCTCGCATGTCTGGCTAAGCCTCACAAATTTTCGTTCATAGTCAGTGAACCGACATGGAACCTTATTTGAGTTCAAGAAATTCCTTCCGCTTTTGGTCAATGAATCTCTCGATCGATATACTTCTTTCAAACTCGGTTTGGAAGAACTCCCAAGTTACTTGCTCTCTAGGCACAATGAAGTCAACGTATTCTACCAATAGTAGGCGGAATCACGTAGCAAGGAGATAGTACACTTTAGGCACTCATCGGTGTGCAAGATAGCTCATCGAGTACCGAATAGTGTTGTCCAACCAAAATTCACTTGCTCGGCATCATCGCTATCCGTAGCCTTAAATTCAAGAGCCCGTGTTTTCGGATTCTATCAATCGGGGCTTATTTGACCTTATTTGGTCGATTCACGGAGGCATTGTAGGTGCGGGGTGGTATTTGTCGGGAATGGAGGTTGTGGAGCAATTTGTATTAGTTCGAATGTATTGGTTGAACCAATCATTCATCACGCTATAGAAAGCTTTTCTAGCTTCATCATTTGGATTACTAGCATTAGGTTGAGAGTCCGCGGGCGCTGTCCCTTGTCTTGAGGAGCAGCGCTACACTCTCAAGATCATCACCACCGCTTCGGTCGGGATCGAGATCCATTACTATAAATAAACACATTTGCAAATGTCGAAATCACCACACTATCAAATAATCACATAAAATGGCATGTATAGCTAGATCCAAACGCATTACGGTAGTCCTAGAATCGACTAAACCGTAGCTCGATACCAATAAATCTGTAACACCCGTGCACGAGACCGTCGCGAGTCGGATACGAGGGGTTAACGGGCTTAATCCACTTACTTGCACAGTTCATTTTAAAAATTTTCAGACAGCCGGCTAACTGTGTCACTGTCACCTTAAAAATCATATCTTGAGTTCCACAACTCGAAAATCAGTTTTTTGATTTTTTCCTGAAACTAGACTCATATATGCATCTACAAATTTTTTTCTAGAATTTTTGGTCAGTCCAATTAGTACAGTTTATTAGTTAAAGTCTCCCCTGTTACAGGGTGGGGCTACACTGACCTTCCTGCATTACGATTTGGATATCTCCCTGTACAGGGCTTCAATACTGATGCTGTTTGTTTCTACGGAAACTAGACTCGAAAATGAATCTGTAAATATATGGAATGACTTCTAATTATCTCTGGTCAATTTATAATGAATTTCCAAAGTCGGAACAGGGACTCCAGAAACCGTTTTGGCCCTGTCTCACGAAAACTTAAATATCTCTTAACATACTGTTCATATGAACATTTCGTTACTCTCCTATGAAAATAGACTCGTCAAGGTTCGTTTACATAATTTATTCACAATTTAATTCCATTCCTACTATTTTTAGTGATTTTTCACATCCACGTCACTGCAGCTGTTAGCATCTGTCTTTAAGGTAGGCTTTACCTATTTCATAGTTTCCATGATTCAACTAGCCCTTAAACATAAATAGCACAAAATATGATCATGATTAACTATCCCAATGGCTAATCGTTTCCAAACATTTCCATACCTCTTAATAACAACATACAATGATTATAATACCATGCCCAAAGTATACTTAAGCCATTTTCGCATGGCTATCCAAATTTACACAAAACCGAAAGGTACATGACCTACAACAAAAGGGTAGTCCTATACATGCCATTTCAAAGTTCAACCAAAATAGTATACCAAGAAGGAGCTTTGATAGTGTGGGCGACTTCGACTTCAAAATCCGAGTCGATAGTGAAGAACCAAAATCTATAAAACAGAGAATCAAAGAAACGGAGTAAGCATTTAATGCTTAGTAAGTTTGAGTCATGAATTTAGACACAACCAAAGTATAGCATTCATGTAGCTAAACAGATAATTTCATATGCACAAATTCTCAATATCATACTTACTTCACATTACCAACCCTTATATTCATACACAAAGATCAACTTAGCTAAAGGCCGGTAGCTCATTTATCAACTGGCGAATACTTATTTGTAAGGGCTCAACTAATTCAAAGCACATACAAAACATACCTCATTGTTGGGATTTCACAAGCGTATTAACTGAAATTTTTACAGCAAGTTCATTCATTCCCGAATCACGTACCTTCGGAGTTTAACCGGATATAGCTACTCGTTCAAATGCCTTCGGGACATAGCCCGGTTATAGTAGCTCGCACAAATGCCTTCGGGACTTAACCCGGATTTAGTAACTCGCACAAATGCCTTCGGATCTTAGTCCGAATTTAGTAACTCGCACAAATGCCTTCGGATCTTAGTCCGGATTTAGTAACTTAGCACAAAGCCTTCGGGACTTAGCCCGGACATCATTCGAATAACCAAGCACAATTATCAATAAATCATGACACATTCGTATTTCATCTTCATTAGCAAAACTCAAACACAAGATACTTATCACACTTGCAATTTCGGCTCAATAGCCACACACAAAGAGCATGATCGAATCAAATCATAATCTAAGTTCCATTACTCGAAAACTTACCTCGAATGTTGTCGAACGGCTTCAACGGCTATTCGATCACTTTTTCCTTTCCCTTATCCAACTGTGGTCCCCTAAGCTCTTGAGCTAATTCAAACAAATTTAACTTATTAAAGTCTCATTTTGCTAGCTCATGGCCGAATATGACAAGGAGTTTGATAGGTCATATGGCCACCTTTTAGCTCAAATACACAATGATCATAATGTATTTTAATCACATCAAGCAATTTAATACAATTCATTCGAACATCAAAAGAGAAGCTCAAGGTACTTAGCCCATATATACATTAGACATTAGAGTCACATATGTACGAAATCACTAATCGAATTCAACATACTAGCTAATATTTCCCTTAGCGAATTTTCTAAGTCAAGCTAAAGCCATCAATAGGCTACCTATGGCGAACATACACATCAACTCATGGACTCATTCATGTGGCCGAACATACACATCTATGCTAAGGCCGATTGCAACACTTAATACATTCTACAAGTATGGTCACTTGTATTAACTAAACACCATTTGTTTCAAGTTCAAAACTTGGCTAATACACATATATACACCATTAAAACATCCTCTCCCTTTCCATTAATTCAACACATGCATTACCCATAATATACAAAATTATATTCGGCCTTAGCACACAACTTGCTAGCCGATTCTTCTCCATCTAGCAACTAATGCACATACGAGCTCATTTGTTAGACTCTACTTCATCTAACAACAACCTTATTTCTCTTCTATTCCTACCATGGTCGAATGCTCAAGATACCTCAATATCAAAACTTTTAACTTGGGTTGCTTAAAGAGCTTGGTGATGAGTTTAAATTTATCTAACACCTCAAGCAACATAACACATCCCTTAATCTAGTGAACCACCATAACATCAAACACCAACCAAGAAAACAACACCCATGGCCGAGTATCATCTTCATCACATAGCAAGATTTAGACCATGGGCTAGGTAGAACTCAAGCTAACAACTAAAACATGCATGCATCTCATGGACAACATCAAACATACCTTAGTCTAGCAAATCACCATAGCCGATTTTCTCAAGCTCCTCCCTTCCTTTCTTTCCTCTATTCGCCAAGGATGAACCAAAGGATGAACACTCTTTTTTTGTTTTTCTTTCCTTCAACTCACGGCAATAGGGGGGCATGGATGAGACCCTTTTTTTTTTCTTCCCATTTCTTTATTACTAACTTTATTTTATTGTTTCCTCCCATGATGCACCAACACAACATGTCTATGACATGTTTTGCCCATTACCATTTGTCATGGCCGGCCACTAGTAATTAGGGGGGGAAAATTTGACATGCAAGTCCTCCCTTTTGATTACATGCACTATTTGATCCTTGTAGATTAGCCTATCATATTTCAAAAGTGTCACACAAGTCCTATGTACTACATTCACCTGTAATTAACTAAATCGAAGCTTAAAAATTTTTGCACATTCATATTCAAATATTTTAAACCATAAATATCACATTCAAATAATTTGGTAACTCAGCTTAGCGGTCCCGAAACCGCTTTCCGACTAGGGTCATTATAGGGCTGTCACAGCCTGTGCCCCAATATCTATATAAACCCCCATTATTCATCATCCCCTTCCTTAATACCCTAACCCTAGCCGCTACTCCCTCCACCGCCGTCGCCCTCTAAGCTCCAGCAAACACCCTTTCTCCTCCATACACATAAAAAAACTTCACTCTTTCCTTCTCTTCCCTACATATTCTTTTATCTTCTCTCTTTATCCACTCAAACCACGCCCCATCGCTGCCGTTTTCGCCACTGCCTATTCTTCATCCAGTTCGTGCAGCTGCTTCACTCTCTGACATCTCTAAGCGTCTCACTCGATTTAAGCAGCAATGTTTTCAGCACTTTGATCACATTGATGCAAACCTACATCAGATTTGTCAGCACATTCACATCTCATTGCCACCCCCACCTTACGAACCATCTAGCAATGAGGATTTTTGAAGACTTTTATTTATTATCTTTTTTTTATTTTTATCTTTATTTATCTTTTTAAATTACTTTTTATCTTATTTCTCTTTGATACTATTTTTACTTTATTTTTAGGTTTTATAATTTTTATTAAGTAATTTATGTTTTTGGCCACCTCTTTATGAGTAATCATGCTACTTTATAGTTCCTAAAGAGTTATTGATTCAATCGCAGTTATGAAGAGCTCCAAAGCTCACTATTATTTAGGAAATTGCAACTCCACTGGGAAAGGTACTCCACGACTGCCATGCCCTGCTCGACCACGACCATAGCTACTACCAATTATAATATTCTTTTGGCGCAGTACTTGTGGACTACCAACCTTTACCTCCACCGAAGTATCCTCCTCCAATCTCACCCTTGCCGTAGTCGATTACTTTCCATAACTCCAATTCAAGGATTCCATTTCACATTCAGGAAGTTTCACTTCTCTCCCTATCTTATGATTTTACATCTATATTTTTCAGTAAATCTATCTTTGTACATTGAGGACAATGTACATCTTAAGTGTGGGGGGATTATTTATATCATTATCAGAAAAATCCCTGAATTTTGTCTTATTCTCACGTAACTCCCTCATATCACTTTTATAATGAATTTTGATTAATTTATGGTTTTTATTGATATGTCTTGAATTAAAACATAGGTATTTATGCATTGATTGTTTAAACTTTAAGTAATTAGAGAATCAAGCATGATAAGTTGATTTTTGAGAATTAAAATTTTTTTAGGTTATTTCCCCAAGTTTAGTGTTATCTTGAAGTTGAAATTCACAGAGTTAGCATCAAAAAGTCATAATTTTTGTGAGATCTTGAGTCTTTAGAGCATATATTATTTCTTTCATGCTTAATTTTATTGTTGCTATGAGTGCGTCAATATTGATTTGTTATTCTAGAACTTGTTTCGATTATGCATGTCAAGACCATACCATTGATTTGATATGTCGAGATGATAAAGGCACTTAGGTTTAACCCACTCACTCCATAAAAGTCTACTGTCATAATTAACCCCTAGTGAAACCCCTTGAGCCTAACAAGCCATTCACTGATTTACCCTCAATATTAACCCATAACCCATTATTGTTGAAATCTCCTCAATTAATTTGATCCCTATTTTTGTCGAGATTTGATTTGAATAAATTTCTTAGCTATGTTTTATTTCTGATAGTTAGCAAGGTTCTATGTTACCTGATTTGTTCTAAAAAAAAACGGAGTTGTTGCAATTGAGATTTTTCGTCTAGCATATTACGACATTATGTAAGGCTTGGATTAAAACAAGATTATCCATGAAGAAGAGCTCAATTCTAGGATCATCTAAGTAGGAATGCGATTTGTCACTTATAGTATTTTTCTAGTTAGGTAATTTTTCAATTCAATCTCGATTCTAGCTTTCCGTTTCAGCTTGTGACCACACTCGCTAACCAAAGCCACATTACAACCCTCTAAAGACCTTTTGATTAATGTATCATCTCAATATATAGTGGTGGAGATTTGATTTTCACGCAAGTCTATGGTAATAACTTTTCATATTGACTGTTAAGTGCTAAATTTGTTGTCCTTAAACACTTTGAGTGATTTGAGTGAATCATTAGTGAGGATGTTAAACTCTGTGATATTTTGAATAAAAGGTAATTACTTAGATGAGGGGAGACACCTATGTTTTCATGATAAAATTCTCAACTTGGAATGTTTGAAACTTTGATGCTCTTCTAGTTGAATTCTCAGTGTATGATTACTTAATGATTATTTTGAGATATTATTGATAGGAATTATAAGTTGAGAAAAATGAATTCTTAATTGTGAGTTGAGGATTTTGCTTGAGGACAAGCAAACACTTAAGTGTGGGGGTATTTGATAAGTCATAATTTATACATATTTTTATCCCATGCTTAGCACGCTTTTGGATGAATTATCATTAGATTTGTGGAATTTGATGCTCCTAATCCTTTAATTTCATGTTTTATACCCAGGCGAGCATAGGAGAGTAAAAACAGCGAGAAACGGGCCAAAAAGGGCGAAAATGGGTCGACGTGAGAAATCAACACGGCCTGGACTTCCTCACACGAGTAGACTACATGGATATGTCTAATTTACATACTCTAACACGGCCTGGACTTCTTCACACAGGCAGCCCACATGTCCGTGCCTTTTTAACAGACCTGCACACGACTTAAGCCGCCCCACACGGGTGTGGCACACAGCCATGTCCCTGTCGGGCCCAAGACTAGTTCTATTCAGAAAAGGGCACTTTGAAGGGTACTGAGGCATTCTAAAATCTTTATAAACACCTTAGATGAGGATTAAAAGACACACACAGAGTAGGAGGCAAGGAATTACTTGAAGAAAGCCGATTGATCCATCTCAGAAACTGGATCCTCTTTTAAGACTGAAGATCTCCCTTCGATTTCCTTCGAGATTTTTGGGTTTCTTTATGTTATGTTATTATCATTCTTCTGAGATGTTTTCTTTTACAAATTTGAACTAAATTCCCAAAATACCTAAGGGGAATGAAACCTAAGATGGATCTTATTATTATTTTCTGAATTATACGATAAATACTTGATTTGTTCTTAATTATGTGTTCTTAATCCTTGCTTTAATATTTCAAGATATTGATTCAAGTATTGATGTGCTTATTTAGATGAGCAAAAGTCCCTGTCTAAGAGTAGATCTAGCATAATTAAGCGAAGTAGCATGCAATCCTAGACATAGAACGACATAAATCTGCTGAATTAGGGTCAAACGTAATAAGAGAATCTATAGATTGAGTTAATGCAACACTAGGGGTTTTTATTAGAAAGATATTTCAATTAATCAACCTAGGGTTAGACGTTGTTAAGCTCGAGAGGGATAATAATAAAAATTATAGATTTCTATGGATCAAGTCAAGTGAATAAATCGTCTAATTCAGAGTCAAATAACAAGTGAAGTCTAGGTGAATTTTTCCTTGGGTATTGTCTAAATCAATTAGTTTTCCCAAAAGTATTTCCCCAATTTACTTCCTGTGCATTCTTAGTTTAGTTAATTAGTTTAGATAAAACAAATCCCCTTTATTTTTAGGCTAGATAATAAAAAAAAAAGTTAATACTAGTACTTTTAGTTCCTGTGGGTTCGACATTCCGGTCTTGTTATAAACTATACTACTGTTTGATAGGTGCGCTTGCCTTCATCGTGATAATAGTTAGTTTTCAAGTACGATCAATTACAAATTTAAGACTTATCACGCACATCAACGGGAACTGCAACATTTTTTGAGGATGTTGAGTTTGGGGGGAGAAATAAGGTTAGAGACATTGCTTTTGAGGAGGAATTGGATTCTAACTCAATTCCTACTATCACTTTTGATGATGTTCAGGTTCTTATACCTATCATTGATCAAGAAGTGAATCCAGAACCTCTACAAGACAATGTTGAACAACTCCCAATTCAAAATGAGGTAATTGTTCCAGAAGAACAAACTCAACAACCTCAAGAAGAAGTGCCATTAAGGACGTCCACAAGAGAAAGGAGAAATGCTATTCCAGATGATTATATTATATTTCTCCAAGAACATGATGATGATAATGGAATGATGGAAGATGATCCAATCAACTTTCATCAAGCCAGGAAAAGTTTTAATTCTCAAAAGTGGATTGATGCTATGAAAGATAAGTATAAATCTATGCAAGACAATAAAGTTTGGGAACTTGCCCCTTTACCTGAAGGTGCAAAACAAATTGGTTGTAAATGGATATTTAAAACCAAGAGGGATGGAAATGGTAATGTGGAGAGGTATAAAGCGCGTCTTGTAGCTAAAGAATATACTCAAAAAGAAGGTATTGATTTTACAGAGACTTTCTCTCCAGTTTCATCGAAAGACTCCTTCAGGATAATCATGGAGCTTGTTGCTCATTTTGATCTTGAGTTACATCAAATGGATGTTAAAACTGCATTTCTTAATAACGATATTGAAGAAACAATTTATATGGTGCAACCAGAAAATTTTGAGTCGGAAGACTCAAAGAATATGGTTTGCAAATTGACAAAATCCATCTATGGACTCAAACAAGCTTCCCGTCAATGGTACTTTAAGTTTCATCAAATAATTGTTTTGTTCGGCTTTGAGATGAATATTGTTGATGATTGTGTGTATCACAAATTCAATGGGAATAAGTACATATTTCTAGTTCTATATGTTGATGACATTTTGCTTGCCACTAATGATATAGGCTTATTGCATGAAACCAAGAGATTTTTATCCAAGCATTTTGAGATGAAAGATCTTGGGGACGCCTCTTTTTTTTTTAGGAATTCAGATACATCGAGATCGATCTCAAGGTATTCTTGGATTATCACAAAAGAACTATATCGATAAAGTACTCAAAAGGTTTGGCATGCAGAGTTGTAGACCAGGTGACAACCCTGTTGCTAAATGAGACAAATTTAGTCTTACTCAATGCCCTAAAAGTAACCTTGAAATTCAGGAAATGCAAAAGATTCCCTATGCATCAGTTGTTGGGAGTTTAATGTATGCTCAAGCATCTACAAAGCTCTTCTAAATTGGTCAAATTAAGTGGCCTCTCACCATCTAGTAAAACCCATTTAGTAAAACCCATTTAGTTTTGTATGTGTCAATTTGATAGATTTAAAAAAAACTTAGGATAGTTGTCAAAAACATCCGATTATTAAGTCGATTAAATTTAGAGTTCAGTCTATTATAAGTTGTGTTGTTTAAAAACAAAAAAAGAAAAAAAACTTAATTGATTTTTATATGAAAAACCATGTTTTAAGCCATATTTAACCAGTTATTAGAATTGTTCGATTTGTCACCCCCAAAATGGGCTAGAAGAATTGAGTTTGTGAATTGAGAGTGAATACTCACACTTTAATTTAAGTTTATCTGTATGTTTCTAAAAAATAAATTGATTTAATTTAGTGTTAAATGTTTGGTTGTGATATATTTAATTACCAAATTTGAATGTTGTTGTGTGAAAAAATGAAAATTATTTTTACTTCGTTCCTATTGTGCCGTCCATGCTGTGAGTCAATTTGCGGGTTTGTCTTTTTATTTATATTATATTAGGAATATAATTACATGACATAAATATAAGAAATAAAATAAAATAAAAATACATTATATAAAAGAATATATAAACGTATTAATATTTACATAAAATATTACCCAGGTATTAAAATTTATATATAACAAATCAAATTCATTTATAACATTAAGTGAAACATAAAACAAAGCATGACACAAATAAATAATAATAATTGAATTAAAAAGTAATTTATATATATATATATATATATATTTGTATACATGGGATAAATTTGTTGTGGAAAATTGAATGGCATTCGTAGCAATAATTGCCTTGTGGCTTCGTTTTCAATCTGAAAAATTGAATCATCCCAAGGAGAAAAGCAGACCATTATGGAGTATCCTTCCTACAAGTTTCTTCACTTTTGGCGTCAACCTTCCAGCCCTCTTCCTATAAGTTTCTTTAAATTATTGTTTTATTCACGGTCGATTCTTTTAAAAGAAATTTTTGAAATATCGTTCATCTAGTAATTAATATATCATTAAAAATATTGTATTTCAGTAGAAGTTTTATATTATTTAGTTGGTATATACCTTTATTTTTTATGGTCACAAATTCCTTCGCCCTATTCGGGCTCATGTCTAATTTCTTCACTTTTGGCGTCAACCCTCCAACCCTCTTCCTATGCCCTTCCTACAAGTTTCTTGCTATACCCTTCTTGCAAGTTTTTTCAAATTATTTCTCAATCAACATTGTTGAGGGTACATTCTTTTAAGAGAGAACTCCCTCCAATTATAAAAAATATTGTCCTTCAGTAGGGATTTCTATTTTTAAATTATTTTTCTAAACTAGTTAATATATATATATATATATATATATCTTTATTCTTTATGATCATAAATTCATTCATCTCATTTCGGCTCATGTCCAGTTCCTCTAAGTTGTTCAAAACATCTAATAATTTTGTGAAAAATTCACAAATAAAATTTAAAATTAAATCCCACAGAATAAATGTAATAATTCAACAAGTAAATTGTTTCTTTTAAAGGAATAGTAAATATATTAAGTAAATCCACCTTTAATAATTTTTCTTTATAAATTATTTATATATATTAATATAATTTTATATAATTATAAAAGAGATAAAAATTAATTTTAATGTATAAAATTATAAATTATTTAAGAGATATATAAATTTTATACATTTTTTAAATAAAAATATTTTTTCTCCATATAATCATAGACTTTATATTGTATTATAAAAGATGATCACAAATTTAATTTCTATTTTAATATAATAATAGAGTTTAATTAAGAAAAAAATTAAACCCGAGCATAGTGGGAGAGATAATTGTAGTGGTTGTGAAAAGGCCAATGGGTCTTAGCACCAAAATTTCAATTCCACAATGACTTGGTTTTCGGTGGAAAATTCAAACATCCAAACATTAAATATTCCCTTACTTCTTTTTAGAAATATCTCTTGACTTCTGTGTCAAGTCACGCGGTGGGATCGTCAAGTCACGCGGTGAGATCTTCAATTTGGTGTTCATACAATTATATTAACCATAAACATTAAATATTGGATTACTTTTTTTAGAGGTATCTCTTGACTTCTATGTCAAGTCAGGTGGTGGGAGCTTTAAACCGTAGCATTTAGTCATTAAGCTAACCACAATTATTTAACTAAAAATTATAATTTAATTATTAACATTTTGAAATTGTCTTTTCGCTATCCAATTATGATTTTTTTGTCATAATAATAAATTTAATCTATTTTTATATTTTCTATTAATTTAACCTGATTATATATAAAATAATAAAAAATTAAAATATCTTTTAAAAAGTTAGAAAATTCTAAAACTTAAAATTAAATAAAAGTAGATAAAACTTTCAAAAATAGATAAAATGAGAGAAATTTATTTTTAAACGATTTCAAGTTTCTCTACGTAGCATTTGTATAGAAGTATTCAATACACATTCTTTAAAAAATAGGAAAATAAAAATATTAAGTAAAATTATTAGTTATAGATTTTTACCACTTCGATTCTTGACATATTTTTTCTTTATAAAAATAAAATAAAAATTAAAAGCATGTAATGATTTAACTTGTTTTCAGTTTTTTTTCTATTTTTATTTATTATTAGATTTTATTGAATGGTAAATTTCTATATTTCCCATACATATTACTTATTCAACAACATATTTTTCAAGATTTTTTCCTAGAATTTTCTATTTTTAAATAACTTTGAGTTTTGGGGTGTTATATTTAGTGGTATCAGAGTCAGGTTTGTAAAAATTCGGCCTACATTTTTACGTATCCGTGTGCACGTGTGTTCGTTTTAAAAAAAGTTTTGATGAATCGTACCACAATATTTTGAAATGATATATATTTCACTGATTTTGAGGAGATAAAATATCTGAGACTCTGATACTGGTCCAGGGTGAAAATTCGAAACTGTAAGATTAGAAATGTAGATTTTCTTATTTATTTTGTGTTTATTTTCTGGAAATGTAGATACTCTAAGTTAGTCACAAGACAGATATGGATTTTGATGGTAAGCATGATCGTGAGGGTCAATCTGGTGATACTCTCGAAGAGTCGTTGGCTTCTTTAGGACGTGAGTTTGTTCAGGAGTTATAAGTCAATGCGGTATCGCTAGCTTCGGGTAGCAATAACCCAAAGGTTGGTACCGAGGCGTTGACTCGAGTGGTGAGAGAGGTGTTAGAGAAAGTCTTCAAGGCTAGTTTAGAGATGAGTAGAGAGTTAGTTCAAGGTAAGTGTGTAGATTGTGGGAAGAAAAGGGATCGTAGTCCTTTGTGCTTCGAGCCTCAGTCAGTGAAGCATATAAGAACGTAGTTGGGTGTTAGTAAAAGTTGTGCGGATGGTTTTGGTAATGAGGCTAGCGTATCGGTTTGTGGGCACTGTAAGAAGCGTAATTCGGGCGCCTGTTGGAAGAAGTTGGGAGCGTGTCTTAGATGTGGGTTCATGGAGCATCGAATTAGGGAGTGTCCGCGGCGACATTGAGACATGTATGGTTGTGGGTTGTTGTGATTCTATGTGTTATTTATTTGAATGACATTGATTACTTATTTGTTGGATAACGTTTGTGTGTGTAACGCCCCAATTTTCGGGAATCCTGTGAATGTTGGCATAGGTTTAATTATGTTAGTAGGCCTCTAGAAAGCCTAAGCTTAAGATAGAACCCGACAATTTTAGTTAATTTTTGTTCCATAAGAAAAAGAGGGTAAAATTATGAAATAGGACCTATGTGAAAATGTTTGAAAATGCTATAGGCTAAATTGAAGTGGGCAAATAAATAGGAGTGCAAAATAGGAGGATTTGCATGACAAACCTCCCATTTTACATGAAGTGGCTAGCCATCATGTTGTTGTAGACAAAATGTACACTTGATATCCATAATTTATGGTACAAATTGATACAAATTGATAATAGGTTAGGTAAATGTTTCATGATAATAGGTTAGGTAAATGTTCCATGATAATAGGTTAGGTAAATGTTCCATGATAATGGGTTAGGTAAATGTTTCATGATAATGGGTTAGGTAAATGTTTCATGATAAGAATTTCATGTCTTTTGTATTAAAGAATTAAATGGATGAAATATGAAGTTTTATTAAAAGAAAAAGGGGTGAAAAGAACAAAGTTTTGTCCATCTTTATTCATCATAGCTGAAAGTTAGAGAAGAGAAAGGAGAGGAGAAAGCTCTTGAGTATTCGGTCATTAGGAGGAGGAAAATTGAAGGTAAGTTCTTGGTACCTTGCTTCTATTTTGAGGTTCATGAGTTCTTCTTGATTCTACCTTAACTCTTGAAGTATATTTTGATTTTTAGTTGTGTTGTGAGCATTTAGTCATGAATTAAAATGAAGGAAATGGTTGTTGTTTCATGTTCTTTTGATGAAAAATGGAAGATAAGTGAAGTTGAGCCAAACAAATGAGCATGCATGTGCCTTAGATGTTAAAGGAAAAATCAGCTAACATGTTGTGCTTTAAAATGATGAAATGGAGATTATACTTAAGTAAAATCATAGATATGTGATGATTGATTGGTGATATACATGTTCAAATAACATGCATGCAAGGTATGTGTGAAAGAGTGATTTGGTAATAAATCTGCTTGGAACAGCAGCAGTAACGTGACTTTGGAAAATCACCATAAATTGTGGGAGAAGAATTAGAAGCTGAATAAATTATGTAATTAAAGCTTATTGAGTCTAGTTTCTAATGAAATAAACAAGAACATATTTCGAACTCTGTACAATGAGAAATTTGATTCGTAATGAAGGGTGGTCAGATTAGTCAAACAGTGAAACATGGGAAACTTTGAGAAAATTCTGGTATTGATTGGCTAAACCAAAAATTCTGAAAATTTTATGGATAGAAGATATATGAGTCTATTTTCAAGGAAAATTAACGGAACTTGATTTGGAGTTTCGTAGCTCCAGTTATAAATAATTTAGTGACTGTTACTCAGGAAGACAGCTTGCAGTGAAATTATGATTATGTGGTAAACATTGACAAAAATTTGTTAATGAGTTGCTTATTGATTTCTTATAAGCTTACTATGATCTGTAGGTGTGGTTGGCGAATATTGTAAGGGGTTAATCGTAGTTTGTATTTGAATAGTTAGATTAACGTGTTAGTAATCCAATTGTAGGCGGTTCGTGTGTGGATCTCACAAGATATCGTCGCAAGCAGTGTGTAACTAACACCCTCTTTCTTAGTCTAGATCGGCAAAAACCGAAATGCCGAAATGCCGAAAACTGGTATTTTGTAGATTTGCGAGTGTGCGAATGCTCGTGAGGTAAATCGATTAATGTTTTTGGTAAGTTGCAATGTTTGGACTGCAAAGTGCATGATTTCTATGCCTCGATATTTTGGGCTTAATGGGCCAAAATTGAAATGATGGGTCAACGGCCCAATTCGGTAAGAACCCTCGGTACGTGATTCTGTTAGTACGTGAAAAGTAGGAATATGCATGAAAAACCCTAGTAGATAAATTACCGAAATACCCCTAGGGTTAAATTGACTTAAATGCATGTTTGATTGTTGTTATTTCTCGCATGCCATGTTGTTATTATCGATGCATGGACCGGATATTGACGGAGGAAGTATTGAAAGTGGCTTGTCCACGATCTTGGAGGCTTTGCCTCAATTTATCGTTAATCGAGCAAAGCAATGCTGCAACTGTGGAGTGTTAAATTTGGGTGGGTTGAGCTATCCCACATGGAGTGTATGGTGGTGCGGGTGGAGTGTAGTGGTTGGTGGGTTGAGTAGTCTCCCAAATGGGCTTGCATATGTTATTGATGTTGCATGTATTTTAAAATGGGCCTATGGGCCATATTGTTATCTGAATAAGGGCTAAGGCCCGGTTTATTGTAATCTGAAAAGGGCTTTGGCCCAAGACCACTCATACCCAAATGGGCTTGCATATGTTATTGATGTTGCATGTATTTTGAAATGGGCCTATGGGCCATATCATTATCTGAATAAGGGCTAAGACCCGTTTATTGTAATCAAAAGGGCTTTGGCCCAAGACCACTATTACCCAAATGGGCTTGCATATGTTATTGATGTTGCATGTATTTTGAAATGGGCCTATGGGCCATATTATTATCTGAATAAGGGGCTAAGACCCGTTTATTGTAATCAAAAGGGCTCGCCCAAGACCACTCATTACTGAATGGGCTTAGGCCCAATGGGCTTGAGTGACTTGGACTTTGAATGGGTTTTCCTTACACACCGAGTTTCCCAAACTCACCCTTTTATTTTCATCCACGCAGAAATCCCCAACCATAGTGGGCTTGGAGTCGTGAGGGAATTCGAGTGGTCACCCGCTCAAAGTTTGATTTTCTTCCGTGAACTGGACATCCTTTTATTTACGTTTGAAGTTTTTGGGCTTTTAAATGTAATAAGGCCGCTTAATTATTTTTATGGTTTTAATATGTATTACTAAGATAGGTAATACTTATTTTAACTGTTGAAATTGGATAGCTTTAGGGCGCGTTTTCAAAAAAACAACAATTGATTTCAAAATAACACGACAACAAGCAAAGCTTCCGCAATGAAAGTATTTTCCAAAATTAATCACTTTTCCTAAAAATGACTTAATCAAATCAGTTTCCTAGAAATATCCATGACGTTAAGGTGTGGCAATGGCGGTATGCATGTCTAGGATTGGATCCGAAGGGAGCTTGGTACTTAAGCAGTTCGATGGACTCACCACCTCCTTTCCGGTTTCCTACCTGGTGCACAGCTTCCATTCACTTTAATCCTTAATGAATTAATCTTTTGAACATCAAGTACGATTTTCTGGACTTAGAATGGAAAATTTTTTTTAACGTTTTTGATGTGGCATGCCGAATCTGGCCATAACTTCTGGGCCGGGTTTGGGGTGCTACATTTAGTGGTATTAGAGCCTAGGTTGCAACAACTCGGCTGTGGAATGGGTTTACAAAAACAAAGATTTTTGAAAACGAAAATTTTATAAAGAATGCGAAAAACTCGATTTTTAAAATTTGGATCTTTTGAAGGTGGCATTCCGAATCTCTGGCCCAAGCCTGTAAGTATTACTCTGAACTCTTCTGAATATTTTTCTAACTGATCTGTTTGTACTGAAACCCTACTAGGATACTCTAGATAGGATGATTCGAACATAGGAAAATCGATAAGAGATCAAATCGTAGCTAGACTTCGATTCTGCGAAAACAAACTCTGAACTATTGTTTGATTCATAAAACATTTGTAATAAACACTGGAATATTAATTGATGCATAAAAATTCGTAATCAAGATAATACGATATGAGTACAAGAGGCCGTGGATGGAGCCGAGGAAGTGCTCAAGCGAGATCTTCGTCTTCGAGACATATACCAGCGGTGGATGCACCGGTACCACCGGCAATAGAGGTAGAGTCTCATGACCGCGGTGCCGAGGATGATGCCTTGTCACAAGCAATGCTTCGTGTTCTGGAAAGGGTTACCGGGACAAGTTCGGGCAACGAAATTCGAAGATCGATTTCTGAACGACTCTGGGCCAACGGAGCGGAGATCTTTAGGGGAGCGTCTGGTATAGCCCCGAATGTGGCGGAATATTGGTTGGAGGCCATAGAACGGATTATGGACGACTTGGACTGCTCTGAGGAGATTGTGAGTGGGGTATCTGTACTAAGTCATTTGAGTCACTCGGTTAGGGTAGACAAACTGTATAGGAATGTACCCTTAGAAACTCAAGGTAAGATTTTCCCTGGAGATCTGATGGAGTTACCATTCGAAGAGTTTGACCTTATTCTGGGAATGGATTGGCTTATTAAGCATAAGGCGACTCTGGATTGTGCTGCTAAACGAATGGTGTTAAGAACTACAAAGGATGAGGAGGTTATGGTGATAGGTGAGAGAAGGGATTATTTGTCCAATGTGGTGTCAGCATTAAGAGCCGAAAAGTGGATTCGGAAAGGTTGTGAGGCCTAATTGGTATTTGTAAGTCAGTCGGAAGAGGAGGGACTGACAGTGGATAAGGTTTGGACCGTAAAGGAGTTCCAAGATGTTTTTTCGGAGGAGCTTCCAAGATTGCCTCCGAATCGAGAAGTTGAGTTTGGAATAGACTTATTGCCTGGAATGGCGCTTGTGTCTATCGCACCGTATAGAATGGCACCGAAGGAGTTAGTAGAGTTAAATGCTCAAATCCAAGAGTTGTTGGATAGGGGCTACATTAGGCCAAGCGTGTCTTCATGAGGAGCACCAGTGCTATTCGTGAAAAAGAAGGATGGTACGAGGCGGATGTGCATTGATTATCGCCAGTTGAACAAACTGACGATTAAGAATAAGTATCCACTGCCAAGGATTGACGAGCTATTCGACTAGCTTAGAGGAGCTTCTGTATTTTCCAAGATCAACCTTCGATCTGGATATCATTAGTTAAGGGTCAAGGAGGTAGATATCCATAAGACAAAGATTCGTGACTCGGTATGGTCATTACGAGTTTTTGGTTATGCCATTTGGACTAACGAACACTCTGCGGCGTTTATAGATCGATGAATCATGTGTTCCAACCATGTTTGGATCAGTTCAGTAGTCGTCTTTATTGACGATATCCGGTATATTCAAACTGAAACGAAACATGATGAGCATCTCCAGATAGTCTTTGTAAGTATTAAGGAGGAGGAACTCTTTGAAGTTCAAGAAGTATGAATTTTGGTTGAGGAGGTAACCTTCTTAGGACATGTGGTCTCTGCTGAGGGGATTAAGGTGGACCCTCGGAAAATTGAAGCGATTTTGGAGTGGAAGCCACCTAGGTCAGTGTCAGAAATACGAAGTTTTCTAGGACTGGCATGATACTATAGAAGGTTTGTGGAAGGTTTTTCTGTGGTGGCAGCACTTCTGATAAAACTCATAATAAAAGGAGTACCGTTTGTATAGACTAAGAAGTAGCAGGAAGCTTTTGAGAAGTTGAATAAAGTTCGATCAAGCACTGTGTTAATTCAAATGAGTCGGGAAGGATTTTATGTGTACAAGAACGCATCACACGTGGGTTTAGGCTGCGTGTTAATGCAAGAGGGTAAGGTGGTTGCATATGCATCACGATAGCTTAAGCCTCATGAGGGAAACTATTTGACTCATGATTTAGAGTTGGCAGCAGTGATATTTGCACTTAAGATTTGGAGACGTTATTTGTACGGAGAAAGGTGTATTATATACACCGACCATAAGAGTCTTAAGTATTTGTTGACTCGAAGGAGCTGAACCTTAGGCAAAGGAGATGGATTGAGTTGCTTAAGGATTATGACTGTTCGATCGAGTATCACCCAAGCAAGGCTAATGTGGTAGCCGATGCTCTAAGTCGAGAGTTGTATCGATCCGAGAGCAATGTTTGCTCGTTTGAGTCTCAGATGATGATGGAAGTCTATTGGCCGAGTTGCAAGTGAGGCCAACTGGTGGATCGATTAAGGAAAAATATTTGAACGATGAGTCTTTGGTCGCTCGTTTTCAACAGGTTAAGGAAGGGGAAACTTCTGAGTTTGAGAGCCAGAAGAGACGTTGCAACAGCAATACCCTCATCTGTTTGGATTACGTAAATTTCGAGGACGAAATTTCTTTAAGGAGGGTAGAGTTGTAACGCCCCAATTTTCGGGAATCCTGTGAATGTTGGCATAGGTTTAATTATGTTAGTAGGCCTCTAGAAAGCCTAAGCTTAAGATAGAACCCGACAATTTTAGTTAATTTTTGTTCCATAAGAAAAAGGGGGTAAAATTATGAAATAGGACCTATGTGAAAATGTTTGAAAATGCTATAGGTTAAATTGAAGTGGGCAAATAAATAGGAGTGCAAAATAGGAGGATTTGCATGACAAACCTCCCATTTTACATGAAGTGGCTAGCCATCATGTTGTTGTAGACAAAATGTACACTTGATATCCATAATTTATGGTACAAATTGATACAAATTGATAATAGGTTAGGTAAATGTTTCATGATAATAGGTTAGGTAAATGTTCCATGATAATAGGTTAGGTAAATGTTCCATGATAATGGGTTAGGTAAATGTTTCATGATAATGGGTTAGGTAAATGTTTCATGATAAGAATTTCATGTCTTTTGTATTAAAGAATTAAATGGATGAAATATGAAGTTTTATTAAAAGAAAAGGGTGAAAAGAACAAAGTTTTGTCCATCTTTGTTCATCATAGCTGAAAGTTAGAGAAGAGAAAGGAGAGGAGAAAGCTCTTGAGTATTCGGTCATTAGGAGGAGGAAAATTGAAGGTAAGTTCTTGGTACCTTGCTTCTATTTTGAGGTTCATGAGTTCTTCTTGATTCTACCTTAACTCTTGAAGTATATTTTGATTTTTAGTTGTGTTGTGAGCATTTAGTCATGAATTAAAATGAAGGAAATGGTTGTTGTTTCATGTTCTTTTGATGAAAAATGGAAGATAAGTGAAGTTGAGCCAAACAAATGAGCATGCATGTGCCTTAGATGTTAAAGGGAAAAATCAGCTAACATGTTGTGCTTTAAAATGATGAAATGGAGATTATACTTAAGTAAAATCATAGATATGTGATGATTGATTGGTGATATACATGTTCAAATAACATGCATGCAAGGTATGTGTGAAAGAGTGATTTGGTAATAAATCTGCTTGGAACAGCAGCAGTAACGTGACTTTGGAAAATCACCATAAATTGTGGGAGAAGAATTAGAAGCTGAATAAATTATGTAATTAAAGCTTATTGAGTCTAGTTTCTAATGAAATAAACAAGAACATATTTCGAATTCTGTACAATGAGAAATTTGATTCGTAATGAAGGGTGGTCAGATTAGTCAAATAGTGAAACATGGGAAACTTTGAGAAAATTCTGGTATTGATTGGCTAAACCAAAAATTCTGAAAATTTTATGGATAGAAGATATATGAGTCTATTTTCAAGGAAAATTAACGGAACTTGATTTGGAGTTTTGTAGCTCCAGTTATAAATAATTTAGTGACTGTTGCTCAGGAAGACAGCTTGCAGTGAAATTATGATTATGTGGTAAACATTGACAAAAATTTGTTAATGAGTTGCTTATTGATTTCTTATAAGCTTACTATGATCTGTAGGTGTGGTTGGCCGAATATTGTAAGGGGTTAATACGTAGTTTGTATTTGAATAGTTAGATTAACGTGTTAGTAATCCAATTGTAGGCGGTTCGTGTGTGGATCTCGTCAGCATATCGTCGCAAACAGGTGTGTAACTAACACCCTCTTTCTTAGTCTAGATCGGCAAAAGCCGAAATGCCGAAATGCCAAAACCGGTATTTTGTAGATTTGCGAAAAGCGAATGCTCGTGAGGTAAATCGATTAATATTTTTGGTAAGTTGCAATGTTTGGACCAAAGTGCATGATTTCTATGCCCTCGATATTTTTGGGCTTAATGGGCCAAAATTGAAATGATGGGTCAACGGGCCCAATTCGGTAAGAACCCTCGCACGTGATTTCGTTAGTACGTGAAAAGTAGGAATATGCATGAAAACCCTAGTAGATAAATTACCGAAATACCCCTAGGGTTAAATTGACTTAAATGCATGTTTGATCGTTGTTATTTATCGCATGCCATGTTGTTATTATCGATGCATGGGATGGGATATTGACGAGGAAGTACTGAAAGTGGCTTGTCCACGTCTCGAGGCTTTGCCTCAATTTATCGTTAATCGAGCAGCAATCCGCAACTGTGGAGTGTTAAATGGGTGGGTTGAGCTATCCCACATGGAGTGTATGGGTGGTGCGGGTGGAGTGTAGTGGTTGGTGGGTTGAGTAGTCTCCCCAAATGGGCTTGCATATGTTATTTATGTTGCATGTATTTTAAAATGGGCCTATGGGCCATATTGTTATCTGAATAAGGGGCTAAGGCCCAGTTTATTGTAATCTGAAAAGGGCTTTGGCCCAGTACCACTGTTACCCAAATGGGCTTGCATATGTTATTGATGTTGCATGTATTTTGAAATGGGCCTATGGGCCATACTGTTATCTGAATAAGGGGCTAAGACCCAGTTTATTGTAATCTGAAAAGGGCTTTGGCCCAGTACCACTATTACCCAAATGGGCTTGCATATGTTATTGATGTTGCATGTATTTTGAAATGGGCCTATGGGCCATACTGTTATCTGAATAAGGGGCTAAGACCCAGTTTATTGTAATCCGAAAAGGGCTCTGGCCCAATACCACTGTTACCTGAATGGGCTTAGGCCCAATGGGCTTGAGCTGACTTGGACTTTGAATGGGTTTTCCTTACACATCGAGTTTCCCCAAACTCACCCCTTTTATTTTCATCCACGCAGAAATCCCCAACCATAGTGGGCTTGGAGTCGTGAGGGAATTCGAGTGGCCATCCGCTCTGAAAGTTTGATTTTCTTCTCGTGAACTGGACATCCTTTTATTTACGTTTGAAGTTTTTGGGCTTTTAAATGTAATAAGGCCGCTTAATTATTTTTTATGGTTTTAATATGTATTACTAAGATAGGTAATACTTATTTTAACTGTTGAAATTGGATAGCTTTAGGGCGTTTTCAAAAAACAACAATTGATTTCAAAATAACACTACAACAAGCAAAGCTTCCGAATGAAAGTATTTTCCAAAATTAATCACTTTTCCTAAAATGACTTAATCAAATCAGTTCCTAGAAATATCCATGACGTTAAAGTGTGGCAATGGCGGTATGCATGTCTAGGATTGGATCCGAAGGGAGCTTGGTACTTAAGCAGTCCGATGGACTCACCACCTCCTTTCCGGTTTCCTACCTGGTGCACAGCTTCCATTCACTTTAATCCTTAATGAATTAATCTTTTGAACATCAAGTACGATTTTCTGGACTTAGAATGGAAATTTTTTTTTAACATTTTTGATGTGGCATGCCGGATCCGGCCATAACTTCTGGGCCGGGTTTGGGGTGCTACAGTGTGTGTGATGAACAAGTATGTATCTATTTTAATGACTAAGTGTTCTGGTTGTGTGTGAGGTCTTGAGTTCAAGTCTAGTGTGGTAGTGCTTCGGGACTAGAGTGCGCAGCGGGAGCGTAGTGGTGTAGCTTGTCTTATACTACTGTTCTGCTAGTTAGAAATTTCGGGGACAAAATTTCTTTAAGGAGGGGTGAGTTGTAACACCCCAGATTTGGGGTTAGAAGTTTTGAGATTTGTAGGTAGAGTCAGTGGCTAGATTGGACATTTGGGTTTTCTTTCATGTTCTAATGTCAGGATTGGCTTGCTGGTCTGGTGGTTGAGTGAGTGTTAGTGTACCTTTGAGTTTTGAGTTCGAATCCTCATGTGTGTATTTTGAGGGATTATTTATTTCTTTTTGTCTTAAATTTGTTTTAAGTTTGAGATATTTATTTATCACTTTTTTTAGATAATAAAAAAAACTCAACAAATCCACGTTTCCCCATGGTTTAAGTTTTCTGTAAACCTTTTTATTTTTTTTTTGTTTTACTCTTTTTTTCCCAAAATAAATCAATTGCTTTTAATTCTTTGTTTCTTCCGTTAATTACTGTCTATTAAGGGAGTTTTTCTATGTGTATTCTATTTTTCAGAAGTTGAAGAGGTAAGTTTCATTTTTGGGTTTACATAGAATTTCTTTTTTTTCTTTTAGGTAAGTTTCATTTTTGGGTTTACATAGAATTTCTTTTTTTTCTTTTACTGTTAAACTGAAGTTTTTATAAATTAGTATGTTAAATTGAGGTTTTTGAATCAGTTTGAAGAAGCGAAACAAACGATTCTAGTGTTTGTTATTGTGTCTAAGGCGTGTGTTCGGAAACTGTCCCTTTTCGTTATCAAATTTCTCATTTGTTTTCATGAAATTCGACATATTTTGTGTGTTTTTGAAATTGACCAATCGATGTGTTGATTGTTGTGGAATTACTTGAAATTCTGGGTGTTTTTGGTGTATTTATGTGTTATTGAGGGTTGGGGATCGCTTCAACATCAAAAGTAAGTTATGCAGCCTGTTCCGGTGTGGTTTTGTGACTACATAGGTGGCCACACGGGCGTGTGCCCTATATGGGTGGCTCACACGACCGTGTGAAATTGGAAATTAGGGTTTTTAAGTGAATTTTGGTGCCACACGGGTATGTGTCCTACACAGGCGTGTGTGATCTCTACACGGCCGTGTCTCCTTTATTCTTAATTTTTAGCACTTTTGGACAGTGAATTACACAGGTTGTTCATACGGGCGTGTGGGGCCTTCACACGGGCGTGTGCCCCATCTACAAGGGTATGTGGGGCCTTCACACGAGTGTGTGTGGCCTCCACATAGGCGTGTAGACCCCTACACAGCTTGGGCAATTCCACACGGCCGGGGCACACGGCCATGTGGTGCTACCTTGCCAAATTTTTGTACTATGTTGATTTATGACCTGTTTGTGGTTCTGTGTGTTCCCACCCTTAGCTACGTCTTAGTAAGGGTAGTCGGAACTCTATTTTGACTCAGAGATATCTGTTATATGCAATCTTTGCATTATTTAAGTGACTCACTAATGTGATATTGCCTAACAAATATCTGTCTGCTTCAATGATTAAGTGTTCTAGGTGTGTGTGACTGTCTGAAAACTGTGTACATCAATTCTGTAATTGACTGATTGATTACAAGCTTCCACGTCTGTGTAATTGACAGTGTTTGGTGTGCATTCTTGTATTTTCCTTATGATTTCAGGTTTGGGATATGAAAAGAAGGAAGTCTGATCTGATTTGGTAGTTTTAACTGCAATATGTCTGTATAGCGGTTTACCACACAGTACGATACTTCTAGCAGCTCAACTGCATATTGCTATTTACGTGGCTTTGTTCCACATTCATGGTGTGTAGGGTTGGATGGGCCTTTTGAGGTCCTATGTGGTGTGCAAGGCTGGTTGAGTTTCTTATAGCTTATTTATGGTGTGAATGGGGGACAAAGAGGTGTTTGGCTGGATGGGAGGGTTTCATGTTGATGCATTTGTTTCGTATTTTGTCTGTCTATCTATCTAATTGTAAGATTAACGGTATATAAATCGATGTGTTCAGTACTGATGGTTCTGTTTTGGTTATGATGATTATTTGGATATCGAATTGCCATTGTGATATGTTGTTTTTATTGCAGTGCTTATTTTTTGTCTTTCTGTCGTTTCGATCTCACACTGGGCTCGTGTAGCTCACCCCCTCAGTTTTTCTTTTTCAGGTATTTCCGTTTGCTTTTGTTGGACTAGGCACATCAGAGGTCTCGGATAGCGACGTTTTAGAATCAACTTTAAAAGTATTTTCATAATTTCCACATTTATATATAAACGGTTTGAATTGTAAACTGTATTTTGAATATTGTGGTATGAATTTTGGGTTGTACGCATGTAAGCGTCTTGTGGACTAAAATTTTCGTAATATCAGGATTTTATAACTGAGAGTCTTTATGTAACTTAAATACAATCTTATTTTTCAATTTGTTTAACTAATAATTATATCAAATCACTTCGAAGATCAATGTGACCTCCGAAATTCGGTTTAAACTCCTAGGCCAGGTTTTGGGGTGTTACAGTTTAGATTAAATCAAATATCCACATAACATGAATTGCATACGCAACGTGTACACAATCATGTTATTTGTTACTATGTTCTAAGAAATTGAATACGATACCAATATTCAACAAACTTGAATGTTTGTAATTAAAATAGAACACATGAAAATGCCAAAAGAACAAAGAATAGATGAAGAGCAATTAAATTTGTAACACCCCAAACTTGGCCTAGAAGTTTAGACCGAATCCAGGATGCTACATTGATCACCAAAGTGATCGTAATAAAATTTTACAAAACAAGTTATTGTGTCGAATCTAAACATTTAATCATATAAAACTCGAATAGTAAAACTTCAATTATGGGTAATGTTTATAACTGGAATATAAATGAGTAAATCTTAAATCGAAATCTGTACCATAGTTTTAAAAACCATACAGTTCAAAATCAAATGTAAAGACTAGAAAACATAAACTGATACTCCAATTCGCCAAAACTATCTGAAACCTCTGCGTACTGAGTCTAGTATCTAAAGTCTGAAATGTACCTGAAAGAGAAACAGAAGTGGGGGTGAGCTACACGAGCTCAATGTGAGATCAAACTAACTAACTACCGAAGCAGAAATAGATACAGTAAACCTGAAAATAGTTCAACAGCGAAACATATTTATAGAACGACTATAAGAAATACAGACCATATGTAACTTTACAGTCATATGGCTCTGTCAGACACAATACCGGTAATTCCCAGTAGTCACAAACTAGGCCTCAGCCCTTTTCTAAAATCGGTATCAGTTTACAGTTGGGGCCTTAGCCCCTCTCAGTAACTAACTAGTCAAGCAATAGCAGACATATCTACAAAATCCTCTTAGGCACAAGTGCCTTTCAGTCAATCAGTCGTTCGCAAACAGACAATCAGACATATCAAACCACAGTACAATCAATTCGGTCACAGAAACTCATCCAGTCAATCAGATGCAATCAAATGCATATGAGTGCCGATGAGTTACAAAATGCACCCACCCTTCCAGCCAACACACCTCTCCGTCCCCCATCACACCTCAATAGAGCTATTGAGCTCATCCAACCAATCACTCCATGTGGGGTTATAATCAACCCATCTATCCAACTCTGCACTCCATATGATGTCAAATCGTAAATCTCCCTTCTCTTCAAAATCCCACCCAAAACTTTGTATGCAAATGTGTGTATGTATGCAGTCAGATGTACACAACCAGAATACTGCTCTCAGTTAATTAATCAGAAGCAGACATTCACATCCAATCAAACAGATAGAACCAGTTGCACACATACTTACCCAGTTAACCGGGTTCAGAATCAAACATGTCACATACACAATCACAAATAACCCATCATCCAAATCAGATCAGAGTCGCTAATATCCCCACTAGAGTTTAACCAAGGGTTAGGTCGTACAAAGTAACAATTATATGTAACCTTGACTTAAAAACAATATCTAGCAAGATAAGGCCACACGCCCGTGTGAAAAGTAGCACACAGCCGTGTAAAGCATGGACACAACCGTGTAACACACTGTCCAATTTCACTAAAATTAGGTACAGAGTAGACACGGCCGTGTGAGGGTCTCATACGCCCTTGTGCCCACCAGACACGGTTGTGTATTTCGGAACACATACCCGTGTAGAATCCCTAATCCCCAAATCAGTCACACGACCATGTAGCCAGGCCATGTGACACCAAATCTCAAAAACCCTAATCCCCAAACCCATACACCCGTGTGTTCAAGGGACACGGTTGTGTGAAATCTGATAAAATCCCCAAATCAGCCACACGGCCGTGTGGCATCCAATTTAGCCCAAAAACCCTAATTCCCAAATCCACATGGGTCACGAAACCACCCCAAAATAGCCCCAAAACCACTGCTTTAACCACCAAACTGACCCCAACTTAAGTAATACTGAACACATATCAATAAAACGGGGTATCACACTCCCTTTTAGCCATTAAAACTCTGAAATTAAGGAATTCAAGCACTCTCTCGAAAAGCCGAAACAATACTTGCAAAACAACAGAAAAGTAGTCAAAGTTTGAATCCCACACCTATTTCGATAATGAAGGAAACGACAGATGAGCAGAAATTCCCGATGCCAAAAAGAAAAGTCAAACTTTGAATAATTTTATCAAAACGAAAAGAAAAGCAAAAAGAGCAGAAAATAGGGAGAGGAGAACACGTCCAAGAGGAAAAATAAAATAAAATAAAATAAAATAACTAGAAACAAATAAAAATAATAATAAAAATAACAAAACTTAACTAAAATATTAGCCTAAGGCAAAACATAATAAATTGCCTCACCAAAATGCCCACACAAACCTAACACTCACGCAACCATTAGACCAGCGGGCTTATTCCGACACTTAAGCGCACAACTAAACACATATGTGCCGCCTCATCACTGTCCCTATGCTCAAATCTCAAAACTTCTAGGCCCAAAATTTGGGGCGTTACAAAATCATACAAACTTTTAGAATTATACTCCGAAATCCCTTTGACTAGAAAAATGCGGTTTAGAAATTCATGGAGAAAAAAAACACTAAAGCAAAATAATGCTAAAGTTGCTATCTCTATGTCACGACCCAAAATATAGAGGGTTAATAGTAATGAATTGATAAGGAATGACCTAAAAATTATAAAATGCATCAAAAAGATCCTTTACTAGTTAACTTTAATTGTTGACAGTTAAAGTTAACGACCCTTAATTTTTGGACTGAAATGTGACAAAAAATTATAATAAAATAAAATCAATAAAATTTATAAAATTATTAAATTTAAATAAAAATATAAAAATTAGAAAAAAATCGTAAAAATTATAAAAATTGTAAAAAATATATAAAATATATCAAAAGACTTTTTAACCGTTAACTTTAATCGTTGACCATTAAAGTTAATGACCCCTATTTTTTCAGTTAAAGTCATCACGTGTTACAACACAGCGTGACATGTGACGAAAAATAATAAAAAATAAAAACCAATAAAAATTATAGAAAAATGTTAAAAGTTATAAAAAGAATTATAGAAAATGGGTGCATGCTACGGCGCGACAAAATGCAGCAATAGTTACAAGGACGCCCACTTTTTAATATTTCCAAAGTTTGGATAAAAATTGGTTTGATAAACAAAGCCAACAATAAAATATTGAAGGTAAGTAGGAGGAGAAAGGTAAACAAAACCAAGAAAACATCGGGTTAATTATGATTGGCTTGAGCATATTGGAGACATAATAATTTTTTTAAAATTTTTATACTAATTTTATATTTCTTTACATTTTATAATTTTCTTACAACTTCATAAAATTTTATAAAATAATTTCTATATTTTATAAAAATTAAAATTTTTCATGATTTTATAATTTTTATTTTTAATAAAATTTAAATATTTTATTAAAATTTAATAAATTTTATTTATTTTTATTTATTTTTTCACATGTCACGCCATGGTCGTCACACGTGATGACTTTAATTGAAAAAAATTAGGACAGCTAACTTTAACGATCAACTGTTAAAGGATCTTTTTTATGCATTTTGGTAATTTAAATATCCAATTGAGTGCAAAAAAAAAAGAATTTTGAGGGCTTTTTACACCTTTAAGCCAAGTATTAACACGTATGAGTACTTGAGATGATTATGACAAAAATTTTCTTATATTATAAACCCTAAAAATATGTATTATAAAATGATTTTGTATTTTATAAAGTTATAACAAAAAATTATATTATTAAATCCTATAAAATTTCTAAGTTATGGTGAAATTTTTATTATAAAAAACAATTTACATATTATAGAAGTATTACAATATATTAATTTATAAAAAATATGTCCAAGAAGTATGTACATAACTTATTTATTTTTTCATACTATATATTGTAAAAACAATATATGTATTTGTCGAAACTATTTTTATTTTTGGACAAACGGAGATCGACTTTAAAAACGAAAATGGAGTCGCCACCAATCCTTTTTGTTTATGTGTGATCGGATCACCTTGTAATTGATCATTTTAATAAAATATTTTGATTTATTAAAATAATGATTTTGGTCTACGCAATTCTAGAAAACAAGTTCGAGAGCCGATTACGCACGAGGAAGGATTAGCTCCCTCGTAGCGCCCAAAATTGGTACCTTATTGATTAATTAATGTCCTATTGTAGAAAATTTGAAAAGATTTTAAAATACAACTCCTTTAAAAATGTTTGGATAACTCGAATCGGATATTAAGATTCTCTTGTTCCGGAGGAATAAAATATCATATCCAGCACGTTAGGATACAACATTTCAAACCCTCAATACCAAGATCATCTCATGATTTCCAAAATTTATGCATTAAAATTTTAAAAGGATATTTGGTTATTTGGTCAACGGAAAATCGAAACCCAGCACGTTAGGGCACGATTTCTCGAATTTCCAAACACGAAATATTGTCTTGTTTTAAGAAGCTTTCAAATAAGCGATTAGAGGACCACTCAAAATATATTTGTTTGGTTTACTTAAGGATAAAAGACAATCGATATTGGGCAAAAGTTGGAATTGTAATCACGATGCGATGACAAGGAATAAAAGCATAATTGCAAGCAGGGAATAATACATGGCGATAATACCATACAAATGAATAATAATCATATGAAAATACGAAGGAATCAAACTAAAGTACATCCAATGGCAACACATCATACACTATACAAATACTAGCATTAATACTCGAAGGCCAATGAATTAAAAGACCATTTTAAAAGAAAGTACCAAGCAAAGTAACACAAATAAAATATAACAAGTTTTAAAATAAATAAAGAACGATAATATGAAAGAAGGAAATTTGAAATCATCAATATACAAACAACAAATTACATGTAAAAATTTTAAAAGCAAGTAATATGTGTGAAAGTTTAAAATAGATAAAATAAGAAATAGAAATAAAATTAAATAATATATTAAATAGTAATACATGAATAAATTTTGAAATAAATTTTAGGTAAGAAGAAAATCAAAATACATAATATACAAAGTAATATAATTCTATCTAAATAAATAATATACATGAAATGAAAACTTATTATAAATATATGTATATATACGAAATAATAATTTGAAATAAATGAAATATTTAAAATAGATAAATTATTCATATAGATTTAAAAAATATATAAATATAAATAAATTTAAAAGGAAATATATATAGAAAATAATACGAAATCAACAATATATACAAAAAAGTATAACATAATAATGTATAAAATTATTTAAAATAAATATCAAAAAAAATTAAAACAAAGAGATATTTATAAAGGAAAATTTTAAAATAAAAAAAGTTCATATAATAGAACAATTTTAAAAACATTATACAAAAGAAAGAAATTACAAATTAAAACAATATTGCATCAATAAAATAGTTTAAAAACAATGTTAAGATAATTTTAAAAACGAATGATAATTTTTTAAAAAATAAAATAATTACAAAGAGTAAAAAAACTAAAAAACTCAATTGAAATAAAAACAAAATAAAAGGGATAATCCATGAATAAATAAATCATTAAAATAGAATTAGGATTAAAACACAATGTGCGCAAACGAATGGGGATTAAAACACAATTATCCCAAGATCCTGAACGCAGCGTTTAAATATGTACCAAATTAAAAAGCGTACAAATCTTTAAGAAACATTAAAAAAGAAGAAAATATAAACAGGGCCTAATCAAATGACAGCGCAAAAGGGAGGGACTAAGCGCGCAAATATCCCTTCACTGCAAAAACACGCGGATCCTGAGGGCATCGGATCGGGTCAGGTCGGATAAGGCCTATATGACATCATTTTGAGGCCACTGAAACAGGCCCCAAACGACGTCGTTTCCTCACGTATCTAAAAACAATTTCCCTTATCAGATCAATCAATCCCTTATTGAAACCAAACCCTAGACCTCTTCCCTCATTTAACCGATCCTCAAAAGACCAATCCCTAGCCGCCGTACTATCGCCACAAACAGTGGCCGACGGTGAATAAATCTCTCCCTTTCTAACCTCATTTAGTTCAAGATCTAGCACCTTCAATCACAAAGCATAAAAAATAAAGCCTCAACCTCTGTTGGATTTGGTTTTAACGGAGGAAAAACTCTGACGGTATACCAATCAGTTCAGGTGAGCCACTCCCTTTTATCACATTTTTTTATTTTGTAGTAGATGCAAAATAAAAGAAAGAACAGAAAAAGAAAAAACAATGAAATGACACACTCCAATCGAAATAAACACAAAAAGAAGGAGAATCACCTTCTGAAAATTACTTTTCGCACTTTTGATTGCTTTTTTTTTTAATCTGTATGCGTCTCCCTTCTTTTTTGTATACAGTCGGCCTCCTCTTTTATAGCCAAATAGAGGTAAAGTATAAATACAAATTTTTCTTATTTTTTTTGCTATTGCTTTGCTGTATTCTGTTACTCTTTTCTTCTCGCAGGTTCGACTGACGTGGAGATGGTCATACGGAGGTGCACGTGGTGGCGCGCGTGGAGGTCTTACGGCGCTGGTCTAGCTAGGGTTCGCTAAAATGTTTTTAGGTTTTGGGCTGAAATTTTGGGTTAGGGTTAGATTAGTTTAATAATCGGGCTTTGGATTTACTTGTAAAATGGGTTTATAAATTGGGCTACAATTTGTATCTGGGCTAATGAAGACTGTATCTGAACTTTAAACATTGATTTTTATATTTAATTTATTCTATTTATTATTTTTGGATAATTTATGGGCCTGAGTGAAATGGGCCTATTACAGATTCATAAAAATGTTATTTATAAAATTGAACTTTCTTAAGTTAAAAAATATTATTTATAAAAATGTTATGAAACTTATTAGACAATTTACAAAATAGTTTTTACAAAGGTTATATATTATAAAATTTATATTACTTTTTACTCAATTTATGAATTATAAAAGGGACATAAAATGGCACAAGTCTTTCTTCAAATTAAATTTATATAAACTTTTTATAATTAAAATATTTGAACTATAAATTTTTATAATTAAAATATTTGAACTATAAACTAAAATAACATAATATAAATGCTAATTTTGTAAATACAAAATGTTTTATTGCAACATATCATGAGGTATGATACTATTTAAGAGAATTGTGCTAGACATAAACATTATAAGCAACTTGAGAACCTCTTCAATTTGAAACATTTAAGGCATCAAAATAGGGGCAGCCCGTTATAACGGCCTTCCCCCAAAACAAATTTGGGGAATTTTGATATTTTTTCCTTGAAATTTTAAAAAAAATTTAATTAGACCATCTTAAATTTTTAAAAATTCTCATTAATATCATAAATTTTAATTAGACCTCTAATTTTTTTAAAAAAAATCTCATTAAACTCCTAAGATTTTTGAAAATTTTACTAGCTCTCTCCCCCCCCCCTTAACCCCAAAAAAGAACTTTTCTCTTAAGATAAAATATGGTTGAGAAGACATTTATTATTCTAAAAAAAAACTTTTCAAATTAACAAGATCAATTTAGTATAACATAAAAAAAAAATAAGGTTGGATTGTACTAACATATTGTATATTTCATAACTCGAATCATATGTAGAATTGAGATGACCATAATTCATGGAAGAAGGTGATGTTGATAATCTGAAAATACCCTTAAGTTGTTTCAAAACAATTTCTAGTTGGGCATGCTGTACCAAATGGTAGAAATTGAAGGGGGAAACTAGTTTGCCTTAACAATGCAAACATAGCACTTTCCTTGACAAGTTGTCATTAAGAATAGTCTTTAAAGGACTTCCTTCAGACCTTTTAAAGCCCCTGACAGGAATGCTAATTTTATGGATGAAGCTTTTTCTTTTCTCCAGCTTGGTTGGCTCAATGGAGTTAGAGAATGGCAAGAGGAGTTCGTTGGCAACATGAGCTCTAGAGAATTTGTACCAGAGATCTCTTATGCAGTCGTATCTTCGTCTTTACCCCAAGGGGAGAGGTATGATAATTCGTAAACCATAATTTGGGCTTTTATTTCTGCTAAAATATTACCATAATTTTGTGGGAACTACTGCTCTGATAAATATTTCTTGCGATGGGAGGATTAAAAATTTGCCTATAGGGGCTACTGTTATTGATTATTCCTACATGATACACACCGACAATGGAAACAAAATGGTGGTGGAGAAGGTAATTTTGGATTGCATGTTGCTAATTTCCAATTCTAGTGTCAGCCTACAACAAATGCCACCAATTTAATGCTTGACTTTCTCATTGCAGGTCAATGGTAATCTTGTTTCTCCCACGCATGTGCTTGCCAATGCTGAAGTTGTGGAGATTATCACCTATAACGTTAGTATATATTGACCGTGGTTCAATGTCCATTTTACTGAGCTTATAGAACATGCTTCTATGATAATATTTAAATTGTGGGACAACTCGTATTTCATATGCTCGATGAAAAATATATAAATATATGTGTATCTATATTTGTGTTTCTTTTTCTTTCAAAATTTCGAAACTAGCAGTTAGAACACCGAATTCAGAGTAGGATTATAGGTCATTAGACCTAATATTGAAGAGGTATTTACTATTTTGTCAGCTATGACAGAGGAGAAGACTTGGGTTACTGATTGAACTACTTACAAAACTATAGTCTTTGCTGTAAAATATTCTTATCTGCCTTCTCGGTTGCCCGCTATTCTAAATTGACCATGTTACAGTATTGACACTATAGTTCATTTGTGCACAAGCAATAGCCCTGGTTCTTTTGTAAGGTACATCTTTGCCTCTTGTTCCAGGCACTCTCAAGCAAATCAGCTTTTTAAAGGCATAAACAGTGGTTGCAACATGCTAAAACACGTAGTGCCAGGCACAAAATCATTAACATGGGTTGAATTACATGGAGTATGAAACTGTGAATTATATATATATTTTATTCTTTAATCATTGAGTCTCTGACTGTCTTCATTACTAATAGTTAGTTCTTGAGGGAGCAAGCTGCACCATCTGCTGCGGAAATAACAACGGATAGAGTAAACGACTTCATTGCTTATTCTGAAGAGGATAGTGAAATGGAAGACCTCTCGTATAGTTCCAGACAAAACAGACCTCTATGGGAGAAGATCCTGAGGAACATTGTGGATTTTTCAACCTCAGGAAGTTCTGAAGATGCCTTGACGGTAAAAAATGGAAGTATTTGGGTCCCTAAGGTCAATGGGAAACATAACAAACAAGAACAGGATGTGGGTTCAAAGGCCAATGGCTACTTGTTTTCACTGGGCAATGGTGCTGCAAAAATGATACCTGCAAACGATCCACCTCAGAAGGAGGTCTTGCCCGGTTTGGAAAGTTGGCAAGCCAGTAAAATCGCCTCGTGGCACAATCTTGAAGGACATCCTATCCAGTGGTTTTCTGTCGTTTGTATAGACAGAAGAGGTAAATCCTTTAGCAATTGTGTTCTGGTTATTTACACATATTTGGTGGCATATTGATGCTAGTGACTTAGAAATTTGAATGACTAAAGTAGGCACATATTTTGCCATGAAATTAGCTACGGATCCAATGAGACTGTTGACTTACAGTCTTTTAGTTAAGTTGTTTCCCAAGAATTGAAAAGTAATGAGACTGTTGACTTACAGTCTTTTAGTTAAGTTGTTTCACAGTCTTTTAGTTAAGTTGTTTCCCAAGAATTGAAAAGTAATGAGACTGTTGACTTACAGTCTTTTAGTTAAGTTGTTTCCCAAGAATTGAAAAGTGTAATTGGGGTCCAATTACACCTAATTTGATAGGACTCGCGAATTGTAATGGTTATCCAATTATGTTATTATTGTGTAATTATAAATAATTACTCTTAAATTCAATTACTAGGTGACTTTCCAAACACAACCTAAATGTATTTATGTGATTTATATTTACTCCATGAAAGCAACATGGCATTTTAATTATATGTCTTATGACATTCACAATTATAATTTGGCTTTATTTGATGAACTATGTTGGGTTTTAATGAGAAGTTGAAGTTGGAAAGGCTCAGAGTTTGACTATAACATTAAGGTGCATTTGGAAGGAACGTAACAAGGTCATCATTCAAGCTCCACAACTGTAATCATGTTTGCAGAAAAATTCTGCTTTTCACAAGCTCGACGGGTGAGCATCATGGATACACACACGTTGCCCTTCGTATGTCGTTAACGTTATCATTCAATGGAAGAAAGTACACACAAGGGGATGGTTCTCGACTCAACACAAGGACATCCAATTTGACTTGAATGGATAATGTTATGTTAGCCGGCCCTTTAGGCCTTGAGAGAAGCATCGGGCCAAGCTTTGAATCACAACATAAACTCATGTACGTAGTTTGGAGCAAAGAGCAAAGTCATACAAAAGCTGTTAAAAGACCTCACAATTCACACTCCATTGGAGATGGTATCCTCTTGCCAGTGACATTTGGTATCTCAAAAGGCTTCTAACAGTCAATGCCATCAGAAGAGATGGGAATTGAGAAGACCAACGACATATTAATATTTATGTAAATAAATTTATAAATATATTCAAATGAAATACAATAAACTGAGAAATCAAAACCTAATAATTATATAATTTTTGCAAGTCCTTCAAATATTTCTAACAAATCCCTAAAATAAATAATTTAAATAATACAAACAAATAAACTCTCAAGCAATAGAAATGCAAAAAAATAATTAAAATAAAATCCAAAAAATCTACACAACATGAATGAATAGATAGTCCAAATATATATAATAAATTAACTCATAATAAATTTATATAAATTTAATTAGTACACATGTGTATATATAATAAACATTAATCTACATTAAATTAATTAACATATACATTAGTATAATAATATTAAAATATAAAATTAAATATCATATAATGCTCATAATGTTAATGAAAGATTTCTATTTATTAATCAATTTTTATATAAAATTTATTAATTTCAATTAGTTATTTAATATAAATTCAAATTAATGACAATTAATTATATTAAATATATATGATTTTTACTAAAATTATTTAAAATTACCATATTATTTAATAATTAAAATACAGTTAACTTCTTACCAAATTATCTAAAAATGTTAAAAATTGTGTTTGGTAAAATTTTAAAATAGCTGGCACAGTAATTATGTTTTAAAAACTATTAAATTTTTTACCGTACCATTCTAAAAAATTCAGATATTGTTTTCTTAAAAATATTAAAGTGTAAATTTATCATCATATTATAGATAAATATTGAAACTTGTCACTATACTTTATTTTTATTAATATTTACCGTTACTTTTTAAAAAAATATGAGTAAATTTGACACTCAATTTTTATGTTATTAAATTTTACCACTAAACTTTAAATTTTATTAATTTTTATGACTAACTCTTATATTTTTAATTAAATTTTATCACTCAGTATTAATTTTGACGATTTAAAAAAATATACTAATAAAACTTCTTTCAAATATTTTATTTCAATACGATTTGAAAAAAATACTAATAAAACTTCTTTCAAATATTTTATTTCAATAGTTAATAATAAGTTAATTTATAAAATATCAAAAATTAATAAATTAGTGTAGAATTTATAAATTAATGAAAAAAACTTGAAAAAAAATATAATATGTAAATTAATTTTTTATAAAATAACTGTTTTTATTAATTTTTACATTATATTGTTTTACATGCTAAATATTAAGATAAAATAAAAATAATTTTATTAAAAGAATTCAAGTTATTTTAAATTGAAATTGAGTAGAAAATTTCAATTTAAAATCCAACTCAAACAAATATCAAGTGATGAACTTTTAATATAGAGTTAAAACATTGTGGTAAATTTATATTGAATACATAAACACAATGATAAATATCAATTAAAGTGAAATATAGTGACAATTTTCAATTTCATCTAAAATATAATGACAATTTTGCACATAAAAATATACTTTTAAAATTTAGTGGTAAACTTTTTAAAAATTAAAATATATTTTATGAATACATACAATAAGGTGCATCCCATGGATAAAAAATTAATTTAATTATATGTGCTTTCATCTGTTTAAAATGACAAACATCTTCATTTAAGTTAACAAATAAATATAAACACACAATTTTAGATTATAGAATATGATGACAATTTTAAATTTTTGAATGAACACATGAACAAGCTCAGCTTGATTCATTCATGATCCTAACTCCTGATTAATTTATGCAAACTTTTAATTATTTTTATGTGTTTATTTTTTACAGTCATGTCTTTACAATTTCTTATTTCATGAGAACAGGACAAAGAAAAAAAAAACAAAATAAACACTATTAGAGAGATAATTAGGTTTGGTGGCAAGCAGAATTAGCAACAAAAAGTAACCTAATTCAACCAAACCATAATTCATAATTGTACCTTACCTAAAGTTGTGGTATTATAAATTTAAATGTCGATTTTACTATATATATTTATGGTTAGATTATTCGTTTAAGATCGAATGTTTACTTAAATTTTGATAGGATTTGGAAAGGATTGGGCTTGGGTTTAAACCTTCAAGATCTGACCCTAATCTGGCCTGTTTTTAAGTTAGTAGTATTTTATATTATGTTATTTTTATATATTATATAATTTATAACATATAAAAATTAAATTTATTATATACTACTATAATATATCATTAAAAATGTTAAGATAACTATAAAACTTTAATAAATTATTAAATATTAAATTAAAAATAATATGGACGAGTTTAAAACGGACTTGAGTTAACCATTTATAAATATGAACAGGTTTGGACAAAATTTTAGATCCATATTTCAGGTTGAATTGAGCTTGAATAAACATAAAAAATTCGACCCATCAACACTTCTAATACTATATATGATTGGTAATTTTGATTGAGGAAATATTTGATTTTATTCTAGATGATGGATAATAAATTTTCTTAAATCAATAGATTGATAATACTCATTATGACTTAGAAACTTTCACTAACTTTTGTTGTACCGGTGAAGAAAATGTAAAATTATATTTATTTTTCAATTAATGATAGTTTTTTAGAATAAATTAAAGCTAGCTTTTAAAAGTAATGGCAGTTTTTAAAAAAAAAATTTAAATAGGATGATTTTTTGAATAGTTTTATTATATATTCTAATTATATTTGTTTTTTTATATAATATCTGGAATTACTTATAGCTCATCCTTAACCTATAAATAAGATGATAACGGTTTTAACGTATTTGAACTCACGTCCTCCTACATTGACGATAATATTAATATTAATCGAGTTAAGACTCAATCAACAAGATGATTCTTTTATTTAATTATATTATATAAAAAATTAAAAAGATAAAATTACTCTTACATTATATGTAAATTTGTTTATTAAATGAGTTTTCAGTTTTTCAACCTCATTAATTCGTTGACATAGAGATGGAGGAAATATATATATATATATATATATATATATATATTAATGCGGAGGAAATATTTTGTTCATTTTATGATTTATGTTCGAGATCTGTGGTTGTCTCTCTTAACAATCTTATTTCTAAGATTCGAACTTATGTCTCCTTTGAAATAGTGTATATCTGTGTACGCAACACTTGTTAGTATATATTTAAGATTTTAAAAATAAAATAAATGAAATACATGTTGATCTCAATCCTAGTTGTATTTTTTTATATCATTAATAATACATGTATTTACTAATAAATATCATTGCAACTCTAAGTGAGAGACCTTGAATTTAAATTTTAAAGATAATATTATTGAGAAGAAGAATTATAAATCTCAAATATTAACTTTGATAGACATTAAAATAATACATATTTTATTATATTGCTACATTAATTTTAAATTCTAAATTTTTAAAAAGAAATTGTAATCATTATCTGACCTCATCCATGGATAAGTAATTATTAGAGTCAAATTGATTGCATGCACCTTTAACAAAAGGAGAATATAATCTACTTGATATATATATATATATATATAAAATGAAATCCAAATTATCTAAACTTATATTTAAATCTTACGCCTGCCTTGACTTTCGTTAATCCTTCTTTCTTAAATAAAAAGTTTGACCATGGTGAGAACATATGTATTTAAATTATTAAAAGTTATTTGTATAAAACACATAGTTTAACATTCTTAATTTATTAAAAATTATTGATGGATCTTAACTTGATTAGTATCAGCATTTTAAGTACGTTGTAACGCGTTTATTCTCCTATTTAAAAGTCAAAAACGGATGATGGATATTAAAAAAAAAAAAACTAATTCAATCATGAAAGTATCTGATTTTTTTTTTTTTTTTACAATAGCATAGAACTATTCATAGTTTCTTCTCAATCCTTCAATAAGAGAATAAATACATTTCAACGCACTTGAATCCACGTCCTCCTACATAGGCAACAATATTAATGCTAATCAAATTAAGACTCATCGGCGAATTATGTGTAATTCTAAACATTATATAAAAAATTATTAAAAACTTGATTGAATATAAAATAAGATAGTTAAATTAAATAATTATTAACCTCATAAGAAGTTATGAAATCAAATAAAAACATATTAAAAAGGTTAAATAAGTAATTTTAAATTTTAAAAAAGAAAAGAAATATACATTCTCTTATTATTTTTATATATGTTTTACAATTTCTATTTAAGGTTCATAATTATCTCTTCTAACAATATTCTTCTCAAATTTCATACTTACATTCTCTTGTCACAGATGCATTATGCCTTATCACCATATGACTTTCTCTTTGGCAAATTTATATACATTTCCTAATAACCTTTATCAATAATTATTATTTAAAAATTAATCACTTTAACAATTTTTACCTTATTTTTATTTTTCACTCAAATAATAAAGGCTACTATATAATTATATTTATATAATTTGAATTTTTAAATATTTATAATTACAGTTTTATCATCTAGTTAATTATAAACGAAATATCGATTGAGTCTTGGCTCGATTAGTATAAGTACTGTTGTCAATACAAATGGACGTGAATTTAAGTGTATTAAAATATATTATTCTCTTATTTATAGGTTAATGATGAATTATATGTACTTCTAAATATTGTGTTAAAAGGAATTGATATGATTGAAAACAATAGAAGAGAGGGAATAATTAGGTGCCAGAATGATGACGTCAACCACTAATCGTCATTGTCATGCCCACCGGTTAAGACTTGAACACAGGATTGGATGTGTTATTAAGTAGCAGTCTCATCCACATTTTTTCTGTCTGATTCAAACTTTTTCATCAACTTGTTACACAATATTGTCAACAATTGATTATAATAATTCATATTGCATCTTACTACTATAATTTTTATATTTAAGAAAAATTAAATCTTGACTTATACACAAAGTTTGATGTTTGATTTGATTAATTTGTGATTGAATGTTTTAGGTTGTCATAGTTGAATTTGAATTAGTGTAATTCTTTTTTATTTTTTATTTGTTTGCATCATTTTAAAAAGTAATTTTATTTATACTTTTTATGAGTATTAAATGAATAAGTGTTTAAGCTTAACCCTTAAAACTCGTTATCTTAAAATAAAAAATTTTCAACTTTAAATCTCAATCTAATTTTTTTATACTCTAAATCTTAAATCCTGTCGAAACCATTTTTAAATCAGGTTTTGGAAAATGAGAATCGACTTTAAGAAAAACGAAAACGGGAGTCGCCACCAATCTTTTTAGGTGTGATTGGATCACCTTATAAAATGTTTTGTTTTAAAATATTAATTTTGGTCTACGAAAGTCGAGAAAATAGATTCGGGATTCGGTTACGTACGAGGAAGGGTTAGCACCCTCGTAACGCCTAAAAATTGGTACCTAATTGATTATCAAGTGTTTTTAATGTCGAAAATTTAAAAATTTTAAGATGCAATCCTCTTTAAAATATTTTGATTTTGAAAATTAGGGTTCACTCGTATATTGATACTGAGTTAGCCTTTTTGAAAATCCCTATCTTGAAACAACAAAGAGCCATATCCAGTAAGTTAGGACACATTACCTTGCAATTCCAAGATAGTCGCTTGCACTTTGAAAACCTTTTAAAACTTAGAAGGGTGCTTGACTATTCGAGCTCAACGAGAAAAGTTGCAACCCAATAAGTTAGGGCACTACTTTTCTCGAAGCTTCCAAACACCAAGCATTGCCTTTTTTATTTTCAAAAACTTTGTAGTCCTTTTTTTAAAAACCGATGCATGAAGGAGCATATTAACATTATGGAATGACAAACAATATGGCATATTATCATAATAGGTAAGTAAAAGCATGAATTTAAACAATATGATAGCAATAATATAAAGATCATACATTAGATACATACATATAAAAAAATAATAGATATAGCAAATCTTAACAACATACGTACAAAGATATACATAGCATATATTAAAGATAAATAAGCAAAACATACAAAGTAATAATTAAAAACGACATTTAATACCCAAATGATATATACAATATAAAAATATAAAAGAGTTATTATATATAAAATAAAGTGAACGATTGTTTAACAAGATATACATATAATACACATAAAATATGATATTTAATAATAAAATAGTATTTAATATACAATATATAATATATAATAACAAAAATTTATAAAAGGATAATAATTATATAAAAATAAAAAATATATTGGTTTAGAAAAATAATGTATAAAATACCAAATATGTAAAAAATTTATATTTATAATAAAATAATTATATAATATATATATAAATATAAGTATAAAATAAGTAATTAATGATGAAATATACGTATTATACAAATTATAATATTATAATATCTTCAAAATATATAATAATAAAATATAAGTAAAGTAATCATTAACATATGAATAAAAAATAAGTATATAATACAAGTTAAAACTTTTAATGATAATAACATATGGATAAAAATTTATAATGGTATAAAAATGACATAATATAAAATAATTATAATTTATAATATGAAAGTGTATATATGTAAAAATAATATATAATATGTATAAATAATTAATAAATATACAATACAAGTAAAAATAGATAATAATGTAAAATATTAATAATTTGTGAAAAATAATATATAATAAATAATAATAATATGAAATAATATATAATAAAATAATTTTATAATATATAATATAAAAATAAGGTTAAAAATAAAACAAATAACAATATAATAAATATATAAGGTTAAATTTGAAGTTCAATAAAATCTCAGGACAAATTTAAAAGAAATAACAGTGAATTAAGGCCCTAATTAAAACGCGCATAAAACAAGAGGGACTCATTGGGAAAATTGCCCTGTTCCTCAAAACGGCAACGTTTCCCAGAATGTAATTTAACAACTGTCGAGAGTAAATTGAAACAATTGTAAAATATTAGGGCCAAATTAAAAAATAAAATAATACGTAATTATAAATTAAAAGAGGCGAAAGGACCGATTGGGTAATTAACCCAATTTTAAAAACATGCAGATCCTCCCAGGGTAATCGGGTCAACGCGCGGATCCTATGGCTTAATACGACACCGTTTTGAGCTTATTGAGTTAAGCAGAAACGATGTCGTTTCGAAGAGGCTATATAAGCCAACTTTGCAGCTTAAAGATCATTTTAACACTGGTCTTTAAAAAAACAAAAAAAAACTTTGCAGAGGAGAAGAAAGAGGGCACAACTCCGGCCTCCGGCCATGGTGCAGTGTTTGCACACGCGCCTCACGCGCCTCACGTGCCGTCGTACACGGTGGTCTGAAGGCTTAAAAACCTTCGTCCTTCCACTGGTAATCTCTCTTCCCTTAGATCCTTACTCATGCAGGTTAGAACAGTTCATATATATTCAAAATACAAGATATGCGATGTAAATCACCTTTTGAGAGACTCTTGATATTTTTGAATTAATATCTGTGAATATATATTTTTATTTTTTGTAAGAAAAGTGTTTTTACAATGTTTGATTTAGGCTTTTATAGCCACTACTGTGATTTACATAAACTAGAAAGAAATCTCCAATTTCTTTCTATTTCTTGCCCACTGTATCATTGACCGTGATCAGCTGAGATACTTTTTAGTTTCCTTTTCTTGTTTTATGTATCTGCTGTGTTTCCTTTTTTGCTTTGTGTTCTTTGTCTTGTCTTGCAGGTATTTGTGAGGAATCCGGTGATGACAAAGGCTTGACGATGGTCCACTAGTGGCGTTGATCTCGGCGTGACTCGAAGCCTTAGGATCGTGGCCTTGCTGGAGGGTAGCTGGAACGATGCGTCTGCTGGGATGGCTTTTGGAATCTTCTGCTTGCGGCGCGAGGAGAAAAAGAGGCAGAAACCCTAGGGTTTCATGCCTCGATGTAACGGTTTGGGCCAGTTGGGCCACTTTAGTTATGTCTTTGATTTGTTTCTTGTAAGAACAAGAATGCCAAATCATCTTGGATTTGCTTCAGCATAATCATCTGAAGGTGAGATATGCTGTGTATCTGCTCTCCATTAAAGTGGAGATGCCAAACTTCGATTTGTTATCTGACAATACAGAGATGACAAATCATCTTAGATTTGCTTTATCGTAAACATGTGAAAGCCAAATCAGCTATGTCTTCGATTTGTTCCTTGTAAGTACAAGGATGCCAAATCATCTTGGATCTTGCTTCAGTCTAATCGTCTAAAGGTCGAATCTGCTGTGTATCTACTCTCCATTGAAGTGGAGATGCCAGACTTCAATTTGTTCTCTGACAATACAGAGACGATAAATCATCTTAGATTTGCTTCATCGTAAACACGTAAAAGTCAAATCAGCTATATCTTCGATTTGCTCCCCGCCGAATACAGAGAGATAAGATCTGTCATCTTGGATCTGCTTCAGCGTAAACATCTGAAGGTGAGATCTGCTATGTGTCTGCCTTCCATCAAAGTGGAAATGCCAGACTTCGATTTGTTCTCTGACAATACAGAGACGACAAATCATCTTAGATTTGCTTCATCGTAAACACGTGAAAGCCAAATTAGCTATATCTTCGATTTGCTCCCTGCCGAATACAGAGAGATAAGATTTGTCATCTTGGATCTGCTTCAACGTAAACATCTGAAGGTGAGATCTACTATGCTGCGGCTTATTACCCTATTGCTTTGGGGTTTAACACGCGCTGTCTCCGATAACCTATAGAATGATTATGCCTGATAATTTAGGATGCTATGCTTGAAGTGAGTCGAATGTTCCTAATTAAACATGTTATAATGCAAAATGTTGTGAACATGACCCTTATCCTATATGTCATCATTCATTCCTTCATTTGTCTTTTCTTTTCTCAAAGTTTCATTCATGCTCAGCCTGTAAGCCGTCTTCCCATGCTACGATCCACTGAGGATGTCTATAAGAACTGAATTATTGGCTTTGTCTATTTTCCTTTTGGACTGAAAGAAAGGAATTCCACAAGTTCTTTCATCCCTTACTTACGCGAATTTCTCGAACAATTGTCCTGTTTTAGTTTCTTGTATTATCTAGAAATTCCAGAGTAATACACAAAACCTCGTTTGTGAACATATTTAATTCATCTATTATTATTTCAATGTAACATACTTAAAGAATAATAGAAGATGAATAAACTTTTAAGAATAATTGGATTTGAATGAATTATCAAAAACATACAAAAGGGAATCAATCTGCTAGCCTATCTTTTAGAAGAAATAGAATCTAAAGATAGCCAACAAGATAGAAGTTAGATCCTCTAGATATTGCCGCTTGAGTGCCTATACACAAGCTCCATGAAGTCTTTCTTGAGTTCAAGATATGTTTAAAAGATCCTAAGTACTCTGTTGATGCCCTAGTTTGCAGTATTCTTTGCTCTTTGTAGCAAGATCATTTTGTACTCTTCAAAATTTGAGCTGCCCTTTCGGGTTTTCAACTCAAAACCCCTTTGGTCACAAGGTGCCCTTTGCGGGTTTTCACCTTGGCCTCTCCATTTTTTTTTTAAATCTCAAGGCGTCCTTTGCAAGTTTTCACCTTAGATTCTCTTCTTCTTTAAACAAAGTACTTTTTAACTGAGTCCGAATTCACTGGATTGGGTCAACTTTTCCCATCCATTTCCGCTAAGATCAATGCACCACCGGAGAAAGCTTTCTTCACGACATACGGCCATTCCCAATTCGGCATCCATTTTCCTCTAAAATCCTTTTGAATAGGAAGGATATTTTTCAGTACAAGGTCTCCCTCATAGAATTTTCTTGGTCGAACTTTCTTGTCATAAGCTCGCATCATTCGTTTCTGATACATCTGACCATGTCGAATGGCTTTTAGCCTCTTTTCCTCAATCAAGTTCAACTGGTCATACTGAGATTGAACCCACTCAGCTTCATCTAACTTTACCTCCGTTAAAATTTGAAGAGAAGGTATTTCTACTTCAATAGGTAATACTGCTTCCATCTCATAAACTAGCGAAAATGAAGTTGCCCCAGGAGAGGTTCTGACAGATGTTCGATAGGCTAGGAGTGCAAATGGAAACTTTTCATGCCAATCTCTATAGGTCTCAGTCATCTTCCCCACTATTTTCTTAATATTCTTGTTGGCAGCTTCCACTACCCCATTCATTTTTGGACGATAGGGAGAAGAATTGTGGTGCTTGATCTTGAACTGTTCGCAAACCTCCGCTATCGTTTTGTTATTTAAGTTCAATGCATTGTCAGATATGATCTTATCAGGCATTCCATATCGACAAATGATCTCCTTCTTCAAGAATCGACTCACTGCTGACTTAGTAACATTAGCATAAGAGGCGGCCTCTACCCACTTTGTAAAGTAGTCAATTACCACAAAGATAAACCGATGTCCATTTGAAGCTTTCGGTAATATTGGTCCAATAGCATCCATGCCCCACATGGAAAAGGGCCATGGAGAAGTCATAACATGCAAAGATAAATGTGGAACATGAATTTTGTCCCCATAAATCTGGCACTTATGGCATTTCTTGGTGTAGCTGATACAGTCCCCTTCCATAGTGGCCCAATAATAGCCAAACCTCATGATTTGTCTTGCCATCGTGAACCCATTTGCATGCGTCCCGTATACACCTTCATGAACTTCTTCTAAAATTAGCTTAGCTTCCACAGCATCGACACATCTTAAAAGTACTTGGTTTTTTCGTCTCTTGTACAGGATATCTCCATCTAAAATATAGTCGCAAGTTAACCTCCTCAAAGTTCGTTTATCATTTTCACTGGCCTGTTCAGGGTATTTACGATCTCTCACATATCGCAATATATCTTGATACCAGAGGTTATTATCATTTCCTTCCTTCTCAATGTTACAACAATGAGCTGGAGCCTCGTAAACGCTCATTTGAATTGGCTTCATTTCTTCTTCTTTATTTGCCTTGATAATTGAGGCCAAGGTTGCTAAAGCATCTGCCATCTGATTTTCGTCTCGTGGGAGATAATTGAAGGTGATGCTATCAAATTCCTCAAGTAACCCCAAAACTACCTTTCGATAACTAATCAATTTAGGGTCCCTTATCTCCTATTCACCTCTAAGCTGATAAACAACCAACGCCGAATCTCCATATACTTCTAGGGTTTTTATACCTCGCTCTATAGCTGCTTGAAGTCCCATGATGCATGCTTCATATTTAGCCATACTGTTTGTGCAATCAAAGTCCAACTTGCACGTAAAAGGATAATGATCGCCATTCGGAGATACCAAGACTGCCCCAATTCCATTTTCGACTGCATTAGAAGCCCCATCAAAATTGAGCTTCCAAGAAGAATTTTCAGTCATTGCTATACACATCAACTCCTCATTTGGAAAATCGAAGTTCAATGGCTCATAATCCTCTAGAGCCCTACTAGCCAAGAAGTCTGCTACCGCACTTCCTTTTATAGCCTTCTGACTTATGTAGACTATATCAAACTCCGAAAGCAAAATTTGCCATCTCGCCATTCTCCCATTTAAAGCCGTTGACTCCATCATGTATTTCAACGGATTAAGTTTTGAGATGAGCCAAGTGGTATGGTATAGCATGTACTGTCTTAATCTCCGAGTTGTCCAAATCAGAGCACAACACAAATTTTCAATTGGTGAATATCTCATCTCACAGTCAGTGAACTTCTTACTGAGATAATAAATTGCCTTCTCCTTTTTCCTTAACTCATCATGCTAGCCAAGCACACATCCCATGGAATTACTGAACACTGACAAGTACAGTATTAATGGTTTATCTGGGCTAGGTGGAGACAATACCGGAGTATTCAACAAATACCGCTTGACCTTTTCAAAAGCATTCTGGCATTCCTCATCCCAAGTACCTTGATTGTGCTTTCTGAGAAGGCGAAAGATAGGATCACATTTCTCGGTTAGTTGTGAAATGAACCGAGCAATGTAATTCAATCTTCCTAAGAATCCTCACACTTCCTTCTGAGTACGTGACGGAGGTAACTCTCGTATGGCTCTGACCTTGTCTGAATCGACTTCAATTCCTTTTTCACTGACTACGAAGCCTAATAACTTTCCTGATCTGGCTCCAAAAGTACACTTTGCTGGATTGAGCTTCAACTGAAATTTTCTCAACCTTAAGAACAATCTTCTCAAGACCTCAATGTGCTATTTTTCTGTGCGCGACTTGGCAATCATATCATCAACATATACCTCAATATCCTTATGCATCATGTCGTGGAACAAGTTCACCATGGCCTGTTGGTATGTTGCCCCTGCGTTTTTTAGTCCAAATGGCATTACTTTGTAGCAAAAGGTGCCCCACAAGGTTATGAATATGGTTTTATCCATGTCCTCCGGATGCATCCTTATCTGATTGTATCCTGAGAAACCATCTATAAAGGAGAACAACAAATATCCCGCTGTGTTGTCTACTAAAGAGTCAATGTGTGGTAAAGGAAAATTATCCTTTGGGCTTTCTTTGTTCAGATCTCTGTAATCAACACACATTCGTACCTTCCCATCCTTCTTAGGAACAGGCACAATATTAGCTACCCATTCGGAGTACTTCACTTTTTGCAAGAATCCTACATCGAACTGCTTCTTGACTTCATCCTTTATTTTCAAAATGATATTTGGCCTCATTCTTTGCAACTTCTGTTAGACTGGCTTATAATCTTGTCTTATCGAAATTCGATGTACCACAATGTCGGTACTCAATCCAGACATATCCTGATATGACCAGGCTAAGATATCCTTGAACTCTCGAAGCAACTCAACCAGACCATGTCTTGTGTCCTCACTAATTAGGGTTCTGATTTTCAACTTTTTCCCTTCCTCTAGGGTTATATTCTCTATTGCCTCTTTCTCATGTGGCATGATTTGTTTCTCCTCTTGCTTTACCATTCTTAACAGATCGAGAGAAATGTCATAATCTTGAACATCTTCAAAATCATGAGGTTCCTCTAAACACATATTTTGCTCGCCAGAGAAATTAGGAGCTGCAGTATCAGTGCTCATATCATTGATATCTAGGGACCTGTGGGGGTATGAAAGAATATACAAAGAATGAATGAATCTAAGAATGATTGTTTATGTGCTATGAATAAAAGAATAAGAATTGCCAGAATTTAAAGGAATATTGGTAGATAAAAATGAAACAATACTCGTTTAAATTGATAAAAGTTATGTTTTATTTAAATAATTATAGATGAACATAGACCTCTTTTCACAAACATAATCTTACTACTCCTAGGCCCTAGAGTAACAAACATGTTTCGAGAATTACTCTAAAAAATTTCTAAAGACTACAAGAAGATCCTCCGCGGTCCAATTATTCAGAGAGCTCCCCGGTTCGTAAGGGCGAATGCCCTCGAGGTTTCCTTGCTCCGACCCCTCATTATGTATAGCATTAACTTGATGACTTTTCTCTATAAGCAATCCTTCTGACTTAAAGGATTTGGATATAGGTGGGAATGTCATCGGTTCCCACTCCACTTCTCTTCCATTCAAACGCGCCTTTCTTCTCGCTTGGCGCTTCTCTATTTCCTGCCTCTTGTGCTTGAGGTTTGGCTTGAAGCCCAAGCCAAAGCGGTCCTTCTTCTCAATCAGTTTTGGGATTTGAACCCCTCCTTGCAACTATCTTCTTAGCCCTTTTCCTGGCAATGCTCTCTTCCCCATCATCATTTGCAGGGCCATCCTCGTGGCTTTAGAAATTTTGGGTACCGGTACCTCGTTTCCTTCCAAAATGAAGGTGGCATTAATGACTTCTAAAGAACGGAAAGAACACTCAATAGCCTCTTCATTTGCCTCAACATAAGGGGCCTTACTAGTGGCTGCCGCTATGATGTCCTCTTCCGCATTGATGGTTATTAAGCGTCCATCTGTCACTAACTTCAATTTTTGGTGTAGTGAGGAGGGCACCGCTCCTGCCGAGTGTATCCATGGTCTCCCCAACAAACAATTATATGAAGGTTTGATATCCATCACTAGGAAATCAACTTCATACGTATTTGGCCCAATCTCCAAAGGGATGTCAATTCGTCCCATTACTTTCCTTTCAGTTCTATCAAAAGCTCTTACCACATTGTGACATGCTTTCATGTGCGAACTGTCAATGGGTAATCTGTTTAATGTGGATAATGGGAGGACGTTCAAAGCAGACCCATTATCAATCAGTACACTTGGAAGTGTGTATCCTTTGCACCGAGTAGTGATGTGCAGGGCTTCGGTTGACCCGATGCCCTCAGGTGGAATTTCATCATCATTAAAATAGATGAAATTGTCAGCACTGATGTTGTTTACTAACCAGTCTAGCTTGTTAACGGATATGTCATGGGTGACATATGTTTCATTAAGCACCTTTAACAACGCATCCCGATGCACCTCAGAACTCAATAGTAGGGCTAACACTGATATACGTACCAGATGCTTGCGTAACTGTTCGACCATGCTATACTCGCTATGTTTTAGGAACTTTAGAAACTCCCTAGCTTCTTCCTCCTTTACCGGCTCATTGATGGGTACTTCAGTCTCCTTCTCCCTTTCAACCTCGACATCTTTCGTCTTTGCGGGCTCCACTCTGATGTTCCCCCAGTCATAACGTTTCCCACTTCGTGTATGGGAACTTTCATTTTGCGTGCCCCTGGCCGCGCTAGCTATACTCTCCCCCTCAGGTATTGCTATATTACAGTCATAGCTCCATGGTACCCTCCTGTCATCCTTGTAAGGGAAATGATTGGGTTTATGGATGACTATTTTGGGCCCAGTTTGCGACCCTGCCTCATTATTCCCTGGCAAGGAAATAATAATTCTTGGTTGGCTGGTTCTTTTTCATTCATTCTCCAGCACACATATTTATCCTTCACAAGAACTACCCTCAGAAACCTGTAGTTCTTTGTTAACCATAAGGCCTTGTACAATGGCCTTGAACTCTTCACAATTTTGGATCATATGACCCACCTCTCTATGGAATTCACAATGGTTCTCTATTCCTTCTCTTCCTTTTCTAGAGGTCAGCATACTTCTCTTCACCATCTCCTCCCATATTACTTTCATAGGTGTCTTTACCTCAACAATATCTTCCTTGACTTTTCCTTTCTTTGTTTCCTCAATGGCATTCACTCTTTGATTGCCATGATCCAGTAACGGGTTTTCAGTATTAGGGGTACTATCAAATTTCACAACCCCCATTTTGATGAGTCTCTCCACGACCTTCTTGAACCCAGTGCAGTTTTCAATTGAATGCTCCGATATTCCCGCGTGATATTCGCATTTAGCATTCGCATCATACCATTTGGGGTACGGTGGCTGCAGCAGTTTCAAGTGAAACAGAGCAATGGCATGTGCATCGTATAAGCTTTGGTAAAGCTCACGATATGTCACAGGGATAGGAATGAATTGCATCCTTTCTGAATTCTGTCTTGTACCTGATTCCTGTCTTTAAATACTTTGTTGCTCAGCCGTAGCTACTTTAGGTTGTCCAACTTTGATTGCCCTGGAGTTAAAATTGTTCATGTCATTCACCTCATTGTCTTTTCTCCTTGAGGCCGATCTTTTAGCTCTTCCCCCTTAATTTTACCGCCCCTCACAGTATTTTCAATCATCTCACCCGCCATAACTATATCCGCAAAACTTTTCATAGTACTTCCAATCATATGTGTGATGAATGGCGCCTTCAAAGTATTAATAAATAACATGGTAGTCTCCTTTTCCAACAATAGTGGTTGTACTTGCATTGCCACCTCTCTCCATCGTTGTGCATATTGCCTAAAATTTTCATTAGGCTTATTCTCTATGTTTTGAAGTGTGATCCTATCTGGCGTCATATCAGTCACGTGGTTGTACTGTTGCATAAAGGCCTGTGCTAGATCTCTCCATGAACCGATTCTTGCACGGCTCAACTGATTGTACCATCTAGCCGCTACTCCTACCAGGCTGTCCTGAAAACAATGGATCAATAATTGATCATTGTTCACATATCCAGTCATTCTCCTACAGAACATTGTTATGTGTGCCTCTGGGCAAGTAGTTCCATTGTACTTTTCAAACTCTAGCATCTTAAATTTATGAGGAAGCACCAAATCTGGGACCAAACTTAGGTCTTTTGCATCAATCCCATGATGATTGCCAGCACCTTCCAAAACCCTAAACTTCTCCTTTAACCACCTGCAACGATCTTCCAATTATTTTGCGGATTCAGTTGCCATTCTTTCCTTCTCTATCAAATCCAGATCAGGAGTGATAGGGTTGACCGAGTTATAACCTAAATTATTTCCCAACCCAGATGGGAAATTTACGGGGATTCCAGCATCAACTGGCCCATGCTGAGGCCTCACGGTAACAGATGGCCTTCTAGGAGGTGCTTCGGTTTACAGTGGCACATGAGGCGGAGTAAAACCCAGAGGAGGACCCTTATTCTCTTCTTCAGTGATCATCATGTGAGCTTTTCCTTTATCAGTGGCTCTCAACAGCTGAGCCATTTCAGCCATCATGTTCCTCTGAGCCTCTAGCATTTGCTCCCTCATTTCATTCTGCATTTTGGCCAACTGCTCTTGCATTTGGTCTTGCATATCTTTTTGTAATTGCTCGAACCTTTGATCCATGCTCTTAGTTTTAGTGTAAGTGCCGTAAGGATGTGTGATTTCCAGATTTTCCTTTCTACCTTTTGAAGTAAATTTTAACTAATCAGGGTCTTTCTATAACTTTGAATGCAAATGATATGATAAAATGCTATGAGATGCAAATGCATGAATGCAAAAAGGATATCGATTCTGGTTCAACTTCATTTAGAAAATTTTATTTAGAAAAAGAATATCTTTACATATAAGAGGATTACAAATACGCTTTCGCCCTAAGGCCCAAAGCTTTAACTCTATCTAATAAAAGGGCTAACACTCGTCCTACATCCGACGATGATGAATATATCAGACTCAATACATCAGCTCGAATTGCTAAGTCTTGCACATATTCGGCGACCTCTCGAATCTGGGCTATGGCCTCACCAATGACATGATCCCTTTCTCGGACCTGTCCCCTAGCCTGATGAAGCTCTTCCTTCAAATAGTCCTCCTGCACCTCGAGCTGCTCAACCCGGAGTTCACCGTCATACAATGCCATTTTCAAATCCTCAACCTTGCTTTTTAGCTCCTTTAACTCGACCGTAGAGTTATGGTTTTGGTGCCAATGTAGGGATCTTCCAAGCTCAGTTACCCTAGTCTTCAACCCTTTATTTTCTTCCTCTAATGCCAAATTCTGTACCTGCATCCCTTGGAACTTCCTCTCCCAATACTCAGCCCTAGCTTTTTCCTCTTGGACCTCCTTCTATAACTGATCTGAAGATCCTCCTACTCTCGTCGCCCTCCTTAAGGATACTTGTGCCCTTTTGTAATGTTCCTTTAGATCATCTCGATCTTTCTCAATCTTCCTCTTTTCTTTTCTCTCTTTCTCGAGCTCCATGTTTTGAACATCGATGTCCAAACTCAAGTACATCTTTTCCTCTTCGAGCTTTGCTATCCTCTTCTTGAACTCCAAGTTCTTTCTCTCGAACTCCTGCTTCATAATTTCTGACTCTGAGGGCCTTACTTGCAAATATTCTTCCATCGGTGGAGCTTCTTCCACACTTGGCTTAGGGATATTATCGTTAACCCTTCTGCCTCTCCATTCAATGTATTCCGGTGTGGTTGCAGGACTAATAGCTACTCCTTTCAACCGACAAGTCTTTTTCCAAGCACTAGAAACTTCACTAACCTTCCTCTTGTAATCGGCTCCTCTATATACGAACTCACTTTGAGCCAACCCCTGAGTCGCTGGTACGAACTGTCTCAATCCATGCTGTCTCAGCACGAGCAAAGGGGCATAACTAATGGCACCCCAAATTCCCAATAGGGGTACCCAATCAAAACTACCGCATCGATAAAGAACCTCACCAGGCATCATCCACGGAGCCCTCCACTCGACATCTTTCGACTGAAGGTTCTGAAGTAGCGCTATCCAATTCTCTTCTGGAACATCAACTCTCCTAGTTGAAGCTACTATATCTTTCAACGGTGAATAGTCCTCGAAGAAAACCCGACAAACCACCCTATCTATCAACCGAAAAGGACTGTAGAACCAATCCAAAAGCAACTGAGCACACCCTATAAACCTGCCAGCACCAGCCCTCCTACATGCACCTAAAGACCTGAATGTTTCCGCCAAATTTGCAGAGACAGAAGTGACCTTTTTACTGAGTCGATGAAAAAGATCTGTGGTTGCCTCATCCACATATCCCAAAGCCCTAGGGAAGACCATCAATCCATACAAACTTAAGGCAAAAACATCTACCTTATTCGTCTCATCAGGGTGTGTCAGAATCAAATCTTTCAAAGCGTCCCACGAAATGCACTTGCATTCACCCATTTTCTTAATTCGGGTCGTGGCCCACTGCTCGCTCATCCCCGTAATAATCATCAATTTCTTCCAAAAGGTAGGGATACAAGCAGCTCGAGAATAGATCCTATCGTTCTGAAACCTAGGATAGCGAAGCAAGGCAGTGTACTCCTCCACAGTAGGTACCATGTCTACTTCCCCAAAAGTGAAGCAACTGTACGCCGGGTTCCAAAACTGAGCAAGGGCTCGGAATAAGTACTCGTCTATCTGAACATCAAGCAAGTAGGGTAGGTCTCCGTAATTACCATAGAATAACTGCTTGGTTTCTTTGCCCCACTGATCCCAAATTTCCTTAAGCTCCTGGAGATTATTCTGCGTGACACTAATACGAGTGTAATCTGACGACTCTGACACGTATCCCTCAGCTATATTATCTCCTTTTTCTAGTTGAGTTTGCTCGGACCATCTATGGACGTTGGTGTTGCCTTCCACTCTATCAAGAAGTCCGTTCTCCATAATAAAACTTCCTAACTTAGAAACTGATCGCGAATCGATATCTTTATAAATGCAAAGTGACATGCAAACAAAAGAAAAGAAATAGTCAGTGTCACATGATATCAATAAATTTCAATGATAACTTATAAGGGTAATATCTATAGTTTAAACCTAACTAAGTTGGGCTCATACGGTCTTTCGATATGAGGTTGGTTCTAAAGTTTGAGGTACCCGAATCAGCAGATTCCTCGGTTCTCACCCATTATAGGCTCATTTGAATCGAGTTCGGTTCAGGGGAATACATTTTCCTATGGCTACACGGAGATGAAAATCTCACGAAACCATAAGTACGGATGTATTCCGAAAGTGATCCACTATCCTGCACGGAGGCGAAAACCTCACGAAGGCGTAGTTTCTCACTCCCACTTAAGGGTATGACCACAACGGTCATGCAAATGCAGTGTGTATCGGAATATATAACATATACAATAATACAAACACATGTAATGCAAAGAGGATTGAATTTTAAAATTTTTCAAATTTTTGACATTAAGACAAAAGGTAATCAATTATATGGCTTGACTCTCTTTTTAGTCCCCAGTGGAGTCGCCAAGCTATCGAAACCATTTTTAAATCGGGTTTTGGAAAATGAGAATCAACTTTAAGAAAAACGAAAACGGGAGTCGCCACCAATCTTTTTAGGTGTGATTGGATCACCTTATAAAATGTTTTGTTTTAAAACATTAATTTTGGTCTACGAAAGTCGAGAAAACGGATTCGGGAGTCGGTTACGTACGAGGAAGGGTTAGCACCCTCGTAACGCCCAAAAATTGGTACCTAATTGATTATCAAGTGTTTTTAATGTTGGAAATTTAAAAATTTTAAGATGCAATCCTCTTTAAAATATTTTGATTTTGAAAATTGGGGTTCACTCGTATATTGATACTGAGTTAGCCTTTTTGAAAATCCCTATCTTGAAACAACAAAGCGCCATATCTAGTAAGTTAGGACACATTGCCTTGCAATTCCAAGATAGTCGCTTGCACTTTGAAAACCTTTTAAAACTTAGAAGGGTGCTTGACTATTCGAACTCAACGAGAAAAGTTGCAACCCAATAAGTTAGGGCACTACTTTTCTCGAAGCTTTCAAACACCAAGCATTGCCTTTTTTATTTTCAAAAACTTTGTAGTCCTTTTTTTAAAAACCGATGCATGAAGGAGCATATTAACATTATGGAATGATATACAATATGGCATATTATCATAATAGGTAAGTAAAAGCATGAATTTAAACAATATGATAGCAATAATATAAAGATCATACATTAGATACATACATATAAAAATAATAATAGATATAGCAAATCTTAACCACATACGTACAAAAATATACATAGCATATATTGAAGATAAATAAGCAAAACATACAAAGTAATAATTAAAAATGACATTTAATACCCAAATGATATATACAATATAAAAATATAAAAGAGTTATTATATATAAAATAAAGTGAATGATTGTTTAACAAGATATACATATAATACACATAAAATATGATATTTAATAATAAAAATAGTATTTAATATACAATATATAATATATAATAACAAAAATTTATAAAAGGATAATAATTATATAAAAATAAAAAACATATTGATTTAGAAAAATAATGTATAAAATACCAAATATGTAAAAGAATTTATATTTATAATAAAATAATTATATAATATATATAAATATAAGTATAAAATAAGTAATTAATGATGAAATATACGATTATACAAATTATAATATTATAATATCTTCAAAATATATAATAATAAAATATAAGTAAAGTAATCATTAACATATGAATAAAAAATAAGTATATAATACAAGTTAAAACTTTTAATGATAATAACATATGGATAAAAATTTATAATGGTATAAAAATGACATATTATAAAACAATTATAATTTATAATATGAAAGTGTATATATGTAAAAATAATATATAATATGTATAAATAATTAATAAATATACAATACAAGTAAAAAATAGATAATAATGTAAAATATTAATAATTTGTGAAAAATAATATATAATAAATAATAATAATATGAAATAATATATAATAAAATAATTTTATAATATATAATATAAAAATAAGGTTAAAAATAAAACAAATAACAATATAATAAATATATAGGGTTAAATTTGAAGTTCAATAAAATCTCAGGACAAATTTAAAAGAAATAACAGTGAATTAAGGCCCTAATTGAAATGCGCATAAAACAAGAGGGACTCATTGGGAAAATTGCCCTGTTCCTCAAAATGGCAACGTTTCCCAGAATGTAATTTAACAACTGTCTAGACTAAATTGAAACAATTGTAAAATATTAGGGCCAAATTAAAAAATAAAATAATACATAATTATAAATTAAAAGAGACGAAAGGACCGATTGGGTAATTAACCCAATTCTAAAAACACGCGGATCCTCCCCGGGTAATCAGGTCAACGCGTGGATCCTATGGCTTAATACGACACCGTTTTGAGCTTATTGAGTTAAGCAGAAACAATGTCGTTTCGAAGAGGCTATATAAGTAGCTTAAAGATCATTTTAACACTGGTCTTTAAAAAAAACAAAAAAAAACTTTGTAGAGGAGAAGAGAGAGGGCACAACTCTGGCCTCCGGCCATGGTGCAGTGTTTGCACACGCGCCTCACGCGCCGTCGTACACAGTGGTCTGAAGGCTTAAAAACTTTCGTCCTTCCACGGGTAATCTCTCTTCCCTTAGATCCTTACTCATGCAGGTTAGAACAGTTCATATATATTCAAAATACAAGATATGCGATGTAAATCACCTTTTGAGAGACTGTTGATATTTTTGAATGAATATCTGTGAATATATATTTCTATTTTTTGTAAGAAAAGTGTTTTTACAATGTTTGATTCAGGCTTTTATAGCCACTACTGTGATTTACATAAACTGGAAAGAAATCTCCGATTTCTTTCTATTTCTTGCCCACTGTATCTTTGACCGTGATCAGCTGAGATACTTTTTAGTTTCCTTTTCTTGTTTTATGTATCTGCTGTGTTTCCTTTTCTGCTTCGTGTTCTTTGTCTTGTCTTGTAGGTATTTGCGAGGAATCCGACGATGACAAAGGCTTGACGATGGTCCACTGGTGGCGTTGATCTCGGCGTGACTCGGAGCCTTAGGATCGTGGCCTTGCTGGAGGGTAGTTGGAACGACGTGTCGCTGGGATGGCTTCTGGAATCTTCTACTTGTGGTGCGAGGAGAAAGAGAGGCAGGAACCCTAGGGTTTCATGCCTCGGTGTAATAGTTTGGGCCAGTTGGGCCACTTTAGTCTTGGGTCCATTTGGGTCTGTTGTAATGGGTCTTAGGAGTAAGATTTTAGAAATGGGCCAGTAATGTAACGGGTTTGGGTCTGCTGAGTTGTAACCAGGCATAAGGTTTAGGCCAATTGGTTTTGGGTCTACTGGTTGGTGGGCCAATGTAAATGGACTGTTACATGGACTGTTTTAAAAAAAATTATTTATTTATTTCTTTTTTTGGTTTACAGCCCGGTCAAATTTGGGCTATTACAAATCCAATTTAATCTGGATATGAAGACTTCAATTTAACTTCTATACAAAAAAACTATAATTATTATACGCTGATGATTTTCATAATCATGGTCTTTTTGTAAGGGTTAAAGTATTATTCATCTATAGATAAATTTTTTATACTAATCGTAAATAAAATTTATCTTATTTAGGGTTAGTTTAGAGAATGTCTTCATACTCGATTGATGTTCCAACACTTGAGGAAGTCCATTCTCATAGAAGACATATGAGTTAAAAGAGTCGGGGTGGGCTTTTGTTGAAATTGGAGCTAGATCAAAATTCTCGGTATGACAAGGGATTAAAGCTTAAATATATTGGAGAACAATAATTTGGCAAATATGTTTCAATTTTGGACTAAAGGTTTGAGTTGAGGTTTAGGGTTAATCTTTATGTTGAGTATTTAGGATTTAAGAAAACGGGTTAAGGTTTCTCGATAATATAGATAAGATTTATGGTGGTTTTATTTGAATGTAAAAACTCAACTCGTTGTCCAATGTTAGAGTTTAGGGTAAATGAGTAAGGTTTTCGGAAAACACAAACAAGATTTTCCATGGTTGGCCTGAACAATCTTAATGCTTTATGTTTATACCCTAAACCACTAAAATTCGTCGTGAATTATGAGTCATTCATTTTTCAAATACACATATGTCACCGACAGCAAGATGATTATAACCCAAATTAATGTTTGTAAAATATAATGTAATTTAATTAAATATTGTTAATTCAACTTTCTTAGAGTTTTATTTTTTTTGATATAGTATATTGAATGAAACTGTAAAATTTAAATGAATAAAAGTTAAAATTAAAATTAAATGAAGAAACACAAAGATTATGGGTGTTGAGGTTTCACATATGTACTGTTACCAGAATAATAAATTTTAGTTTCCATTCTAATGTGAATTTTATTCAATATTGGTCATACTGGTACATTTAGCTATGCACTAATTCATACAAAATTTTAATATTTTAAACTAGTTTTTAATATTTTAATTTTTATAATTACATTAAAAATCAAATGAAATCATTTAATTAAGTTATTAAGCATAATTAATTATTTAAATAATAATAACTTTTATATATGTATGAAATTGAGATATACTTAATATGTATATATATATATATATAACATATATAACAATATTCTAAAAATATCGATAAACCCATATCAATACGAGAACAAAAACAATACTTTTATTAGTACGATCTCAAAGCCTCTAACCTTATTATTAAACCAAGTATTCATTTATTATTTCTATGGTTATATTTTTCATTTCCCTAATCAAATGTACTTTTCTTAGTATGATACCAAAGCCTCACATGTAAAACTTGTTCGGAGATGAAATTTAAAGTTAATGTCACTTAAAGATTTGAATATAATAATTCAATTAACGAGATGTTAGCCGGAATTCTTTTCGTTTTGTAAGTTTTGAAGGTTGTTGGTGTCATCGCACCAGTGTTTCTGTAACACCTCAAACCCGGCCTAGCCATTATGGTCGAATATGGCGATGTCACATAGAATGGAAGTCGAAAACAAGTATGTCAAGTTAAAGCCGTTCCAATTAAATTAGCCTTTATCTTAGTTCGAAGTAAAACACATGTTACTCGGTATGTCTAAAATCATATCTTTTTAGCCGAAGCTTTGGAAAACACTTTGTCGTAACCATTTTTTTGAAAAAAAACGGGAATCGACTTGGATTTTGAAAATAAAAGAACGGGAGTCGCCACCAATCCTTTTTGACGAGGTGTGATCGGGTCACCTCATAAAAGTGGTTGTTTTTAATAAATAGTTTGGTTTATTTAAACAACAATTTTGGTCTACGAGAATCAAGAAAACAGGTTCGGGAGTCGGTTACGCACGAGGAAGGATTAGCACCCTCGATACGCCCAAAATTGGTACCTAGTTGATTAATTAGTGTCTTAGTGTCGAAAATTAAAAAAATTTGAAAGAATTTTAAAATACGATCCTTCTTTATAAAAAGCTCAAGTGTTAAAGACCCTCTCGTCTCAAAATATAAAATGTCACACCCAGTAAGTTAGGACACGACATCTTAAATTTTCGAGAGCGAGCTTGCCTTTTATGAAATCTATGTATTTTATTAAAAGGGTATTCGATTATTTAGAATAACGAGAGAAGTCGAAACCCAGTAAGTTAGGGTACGTTCTCTCGAATTCTCAAACACCGAATATTGCCTTTATTTCTAAAAAAAATTCTTATTTCGAGATGACAAAATATCATGCCCGGTAAGTTAGGGCACAACACTTCACATCTTCGAGAATAAGCATTTTTCAAAACTCGTATAATGATTTAAAAGAGTATTCCGTTATTTAGGTTAAATAGGAAAAGTCGAAACCCAGTAAGTTAGGGCACGATTATTTCGGACTACCTAATAACGGATTTTGCTCTTATGAAAGAATTGTTTTAATACATTGAACAAAAAGCAACGCGATTTATAATAAAATGTAAAAGCAAAATATAGCATTGATGTGTATAAGAATATAATAATGGTGCGACGGTGTCAAAAAAATAAAATGATCAACTGTAAAAGATGAAGTAAGATCAAGGCTAATAATATGCAATTATAAACAAATGATAAACATGGCAAAAATAAAAATAACAATGACAACGAAAACGATAACGATAATAATAATAATGTAAATAACAATAGTACGAAACGATAATAACGCATGGTATTTAAATATGATAGTAATAATGTGAATATGAAGTAGTAGGGAGCACATGTATGTAAAACATATAATACCAGATTACAAATATGTATGCAATATTTATTAAAAATAGTAACAATAACAAAGACTAATAATAACGATATATAAACACATAAATGTATATATTAAAAATAATAATATGTGTACGTAGTATTAAAATACATAAAAATGCGATATTAATGATATATATGCACACAAAATATATGTAATATATTAAAAGATTAGATGAGTATACGTAAAAATATATATGTATATAAAATGTATGTAATGTAAGATATGTGCTTAATAGGAATATAATATATATATTTAATGAAAGCATATGTGACACACAAATACCTAAAACAATAGTATTAAGCTATTAATAATGCTATATAACATATATATATATATACATATATATAATGAAAATACGTACTACTATGTAATGATAATAGAAATACAAAGATAAAAGTATTAAATTAGAGTAATAATATATATATATAAAACTACATATGTAAATATGTATATGTACGTATAAAATGTATACTAATATATCATGATAATAGTGATAGTAATAATAATGTTAAAAAGATATAATATAATAGTAATATTAAAATAAGATAATTAAAATAATACTATACCTATAGAAAATGTATATACATACATATGCATAAAATATATATTAATAGTAATAATAATAACCATATAGGTGATAATAATAACGATAATAATATTTAAAATATACATAAAAATAATAAAAGGTATGTATATATAATAATAACAATAGTATAGCAAAAATAATGATAATATGTTAATGAATATGGTAATAATAATAATAATAACAGTTAAAATAATGCTAAAAAATAAAATAAAAAGTAAAAATAATATAAAAATCAGATCAAATCACAAAGAAGGGACTAAATTCGAAACTAAAACAGGATTTTGGGGCCAATTCGAAAGGAAATATAAAAAAGGGGCACCTATTTGAATACGCATATAATATCCAGGGGCCAAAAGGGGAATTTACCCGAACCCTTAAAACGACGTCAGGAGAGAGGATTAAATTTCAAAACGTGATGAACTTTGAGGCCAATTTGAAAGAAATAAAAAACCGATTTAAACGTGTGAAAAGCGGAAGGACCGCGCGCGTAATTAGACCATCAAATGAAAACGCGCGGATCCTGAGGTGGGTCGGAGCCAGTTCTCGGGTCAGGTTGGTTAAACGGCGTCGTTTTGGGGCTTATGGGTGCCGACCAAAACGACGTCGTTTTATAACACCTATATAAGTTAAAAAATCAGCCTTAAAAATCATTTCTACCGTCTGTTAAGAAAAAAAAAGAAAACTAAGCTCTTTCTTTTCTTTGCAGGTCCATATGCCGGCGAGGACTCCGGCCATCGCTCCGCCGTGGCTCCGTCGCTCCGGCCACCGTACACGGTGGCCGGAAATCGCCTCAGGTATAAAATTTTTTATTTTTTATTTTTTGTTTTATATATTTACTTAATGATGCATATTGTTTTGATAAACATAAATGATATGATTTAATAAGGTTTCAAAGAAAGAGTAAGAGAAAGGGTAAAATGATGAACAAATAGAAAAACAGTAGATAGACCTTTAGATCAGCCTTCGAAATTCTTTGCTGCAAGTTCGTATTTTTATTTACTAAACCTTTTGATGTGAATATCTTTTTTCTTCTGAGAATCATAAAAAAAACCCCTTGTACAATGGTTTTGCTTGGCTTTTTATAGCCATTTCATTTCCTTTTTTTTTTAATATCTATCTATTCTTCCATTGTTGTTGCAGACAAATGGTAGTGGAGCAGAGGCGGTGGTGGAGGTGCCACTAGCACTGAGGCAGTGGTTGGGGTCAGAAGACCCTAGGTGCGGCGCACCTAGGGTTTGAAATTCCTGTTGTTTTGCTCTAAAGGTTTGGGCTACATTATTTTGGGCCTATTGGGCTTGGGTTGTAATGGGTTTTGGGTAGGTTTGAGTTGGGTCCCAAAATTGGGCTTGTACACAGTTATTTTAAAAAGTACCATTTGATCTTAGTGAAAATCGGGTTCTATCATGCTTAACAGTAATAAGTCATAAAACAATTAACAACCTGAAAACTTAAAGCTAGACAGTCCAAAGTCCATAAGTTACATTAAAACCCAAAATAAGCAATAAAATCTGAAAATTTGCGAAAAATAGTCTAAAATTTACGAGTGGCCACCGTCGAGTCCTCTGTTGCGCTGATCCATCAAGTCTAGGGATTACTTGTACAGATTAAACAGAAAAGGTGAGTTTTCGCAAACTCAGTGTGTAATCCCAACAGAAACATGCATATACACATCAGAATACAGTCAGATATAGGCTGGGCCAGGGCCCATTTCAGATTCAGTTTGGGCCTTAGCCTAATCAGATACAGTATGCAATAACAGAAAATCAGAATCCTACCCACCAGCCTCTACACACCATCTCCGTCCATCCCTACACACCATATGGGGATTAAATCAACCCACCCATCCCTACACACCATACTGTACCGAAATGTGGCACATAATCAGAAATTTGCAGCAGAGCTGCCAGATAACAGGCTTGATAGCCTTTTAGATACTTCCTCCAAATAACAATAACCCACCCCGATGCAATGCAACATACAATAGATGTCATGCTATTATGCAGCTAACAGTCCATACATTCCAATCATTATTCATGCTCAATACAGAAGTCAGATAGATAGATTATGCATATAGGGGTCTAAGTAGTGCTTATCAACCCTACAGTAGGTCCACAGTAGATTTGGGCGACCCATGCAACCTCAAAGAACTTTTCAGAAAAATGGGCTCACACGCCTATGTGGCCTGCCCGTGTGGGTCACACGCCCGTGTGGATCACATGGCTAAGCCCAGAATCCCACACGCCCACACGTCAGTGTGTGTAAGAGGTCCCACACGCCCACCACATGGCCTTAGCACGTGTCTCGCACACGGCCTACTTGGCCATCACACGGCCGTGTCGTGCACGAACGACCTGGCTCGTCAATCACACGCCCGTGTTCCATCACACGGCCTACCACATAGCCGTGTGGCTTCGACAGAATACTTTTTCAGCTTTTCGCTGAATCTCGTTTTCTACGTTTCGGGTACACACCTGGTTTCGGTTGATGCTAAAACAATCCTCGAGCACTCCAAAACCTATAATCGACCAATAAAACCCCAAATTAGCTGCTTAAAATGAAACCAGAACCGAAACTAAGTCTCCTTACAATCCAATAGACTACCGAATTTCTTACCTTAAAATGAGCACGATGGTTCTGCGATCTTACAGTACCGATGTGAAATCTCCAGACCTTAGATCTACTCCTAAACAATAAGATATACAATTGTTATCAAAACCGAATCTCCAACCAATGCACAAAACTTTCGAAGCACTTTGCAACGCTATGCGAGACCAAGCGTTGCAAAGGCGAAGATGGATCAACAAAAGAAATCAAAAGAAAAGGTGCAGAAAATCAGTAGGGAGGTTTGAAGAAAGAATTCAACACCCTTGCCAAAATAGGGATCCAAACACAAGACCTCTAACACTTTAACACTGCACTTAACCACCAGACCAGAAGGCCCATTTTGATATGGTTCTACCACTAATTAAACTTAAGCCTACTAGGCAAGGTTAAGGTTTTATTTAGAAAAATTCTAAAATTTTGCTAAAGTCATGGCTTGAACTTGGGACCTCTTACACACACTTAGAACACATAACCACTGAAGCAAATACTCAATTATGTCAATTAATAGCAGAAATAGAAACATAAAATTTGGGGCGTTACAGTTTTCTCTGGTGGTTGTTCATGGTTGACTGATCGGAGGGTCTTTTCAATCTTGGCTCCTTCACCACCTGGCTTGTAATCGATGCTGGCGATCTTCGACGATCTTGGCTCCTTCTAGCCTTGGGGCTTGTTCTCATGTATCTTTCATTCTATCAATATATATACACTAAAGGACTAACTTACATAATATTCGTCTTAAAAACCATAATTTTTAGGCACCAATAAAATAAAACTATGTCACTAAATTTTAAGGACATACAAATTTTATCATACTCTCAACTCTATACAATCATTACCTTTAATATATTTTTAATTACGGTCTACCCAACTCAAAGCTATCACTGGGTATAGAGAATTAGAGCTAAAAATTCAAAAACTTTTAGGGTTTATTGGAAAAACCTATCACAAGTCAAATTTCAATTAAAAAATAATAATAAGTTGATATTTAACAAACCCTAAATGTTTTTGATTGTACAGAGTTGAGAGCATAATAAAATTTATATATCTTTAAGATTTGATTTGATGATATGACTTTATTTTATTATTTACTAAAAACTCAATGATGCTAATATAATCTATTCTCATGCACTAAATGAGCATTTAATTTGATTCATTCCGATTTGACCGGGGCCCATTTTCTACTCGTTAGGTAAAACGCGGGAAAGTTCCTAATCCCCCAACTTGCATTCACCGTGCCGCACCCCCTTCTATTTTCCTCTCACTACTTAAACCCCCCCTCCTGTCGTCACTCTTTCTTCCATATCCAAAACTTCCCTTAAACCCTTCCTTTCATTCCTTCTACCTCCTCTTCATTATTATCTTTCCTTTAAGCTTTTGCAATTAATTTCTTTGCTTTCAAAGAGATGTGTGGTGGTGCTATCATTTCTGAATTCATCACCCGGAAAGGCGCCCATGGCGTCACTGCTTCTGACATCTGGCCCAATTCCCCTTTCGTCAAAAATGGCTTTAGCTCTGACTCAACTCAATCCTTCCATGATGACTCACTCGCCCTCTGTAAAAGGCACCGACCCCAATCCTCAGGTACTGGTTATTTCCCTTTCAGAAATTATTGGCTTCGGGTTTTTATTTTTTAATTCTTTTTTGGACTTTGTTATGAACAGATGGGGTGCAAGTGGAGAAGAAAGTGAAAAGGCAGAGAAAAAACCTATACAGGGGCATACGCCAGCGTCCATGGGGCAAATGGGCGGCGGAGATCCGTGACCCGAGGAAAGGAGTTCGTGTTTGGCTCGGCACTTTCAACACTGCCGAGGAAGCAGCCCGTGCCTACGACAGGGAAGCTCGCAAAATCCGTGGCAAGAAAGCCAAAGTCAATTTCCCCAACGAAGACGACGCTTTCTCCACCCAATACAACCCTCAAATCAACAACTCAACCACTGCCTGGAATTTCACCCACCCTTCAAATCCTCCCATTTATCAACATCCCCAAATCAATAATGGATTCCATTATGGTTGGAACGATCTTGGTGGTTTCGCAACTGACCCAATTGTTGTATCTGAAGAGGAAAGTTCAGGGTCCGGCGATCAGAATACGAATTTATTTTACCTCCCAGTGAAACCCGAAGAACAACAGGAAGGAGAGGCAGTGAATAAATCGGCCATTTTTGAAGTTCAAGAAGAAGAAAACCAAGCGCAGAAACTATCGGAGGAACTAATAGCGTACGAGAATTACATGAAATTCTTTCAGATCCCATATCTGGATGGGCAATCGCCGATGACCCAAAATGCCGTGGCTCAGCAAGAGAGTGTCTTCGGTGAACTTTGGAACTTTCTTGATGATGGCGTCGCTGTTCCTCCGACATCAATGCCAATGTGATGACATGGTTGGTTTTGGTTCCCCCCTTTTTTTTTCTTTTCAATTTGAAGTTGAAAAGTTGAAGTGCAATTCAGTGGGAATTGATGATTTCCAGTCATTAATTCTTTATTTTCCCTTAATGATGTAAGTTTAATGGTGTTAATTAGGATTAGATGAACTTCCATTTAGTTGTCAACTTTGTTTGTTTGTGTTGAAATTTGTGAAATACTACTACTATTGTACTTAATTTTATTGAATTAATTTTAAATCCAATAAATTTATAAATAAAATAAACAAATTTTAATTACCAAAATGTTCATATGCTTGATAATCAAGGAAATTCATTATTTCAGATATGCCCTGGATTTAAGTCATACTGAGCGTGCCTGTTATTTGATATTTGAGTTATACTTTATTATTGTCAATATTTTAATTAGTTATTTCTCCTTCTTTTACCCTTTCATATTAAAAAGTGATAATGCAGAAGTTTACCTTTTAGAGAAGGGTCAGTAACAGGGTGGGTCCCAAAGCGGGTAAGTTGGGCCAAGATGTTTGTAAAGCGGTAAAGGGGTCCCAGTATATGATCGTGTAATTTAATCTAAGCTGCGGCGCCGCCCTTGGTTTTGCGGTTACGGTTTTCATCATAGCATCTTTGTCTTGTCTGAAGATGACATGTCACATCCCATTTTTTGAGTTCCTGACATTTTACGAATGTTTCTCCACACTTTGGTTGGTGAAACTGGCGCCCCTAGGTTTCCGCTTTTAGAACCTTGTACGTTCTTACCTCCTTTGAAACATTCAAGTACAAATCAAACTACCCTTTATAATTAACTAATTTTCTTGAGTTTGCTCGTATTTATTAATTAAAATACATTTAAGTTAATTTATTTTTATGATTAATATTATAAATAAATTTATATTTTTATACATATTGTTATTTAATATTTTATTTGATAAAAATAATGTATTAAATTATTATATATGCATGGTATATACAATTTCCTAGATTTAACATAGACGAAAATTTGTTTATGGAATTAATTAATTTGTTATTTATGAAATCTATTCATAATAAATGTTTTAAATATTTTTAAACATTTAATTTTTTATTTTAAATTTATCAAATGCATTCAAAAAAATTTATTATATTCAAAAATATTTTTAAAAATATTAGAAAATAAGGAATTTTTAATTAAACCCTCCAAATTTTCTGAAAATTTTAATTAAATTATTAAAATTAAAATTTTAAAAATATTAATTAAGCACCCAAAACATGGTACATTTTGCCCATTCTAAACCCTTCTAACTTTTTATCATTCTAACTAAAATCTTAAATGTCTAATTTCTATAATTAAGCTCAAATGTTTAAAATTTAAATGGAGTTAGAAATTAACTGGACCCAGGCCAATTCATAAATGTAGTACCGTTAGTTGAAGTACCATTTGCACTACATGTACTACTACCCTTCACACATAACGAAAATATGTACTACCACTGCAGTAGGCATGTTCCCAATAACCGCGTTGCTTCTTATTGAATAGTTTAATTAAGGGTTAATATGTAATTTATCTTCTCAACTTATTTAAAAGTATTTAATTAGTATTTAAATTTTTTTATTTAATTGGTACTTAAATTTATATTTCAATCACTTAGAATGATATCTTTGTATTAATACCATTAGTTTATATTGACGTGGCACTGATAATTGATCGATTGGTGACATGTGATAGACTCTCAATATGCCATGTGACGATTATAAATTTTAAAATTTAAAAACTTTAAAAATATAAATTAATTTAAAAGTATAATTTTTTCACATTAAAAATGAACCTCGATAAAAATTTATATTTTTTATTAATTTATTTAATTTTAAAGAATTTTTAAATTTATATCTACTATGTAACATATTAAGAGGTTGTCATGTGTCACCAATTAATTGGTTATTGATACCAATAAATTAATAGTGTTAGTGAAGAGGTACGGACCTAGATAACAGAATACAAGTTCAATCACCAATTATTGGACAAAATACGTTAGCAAATAAAATATATAAATATAAATAAATAATTATTTATATATATAAAATAAAATATAAATAGAATAATTTATATTTAAATTGTCAAATACGTGAACCAATAAAATTGTAACAAAAAGTTGAAATCAAAAAGAAGAACAGAGATTTACTAAAAGTTGAGGCCTGTTTAACACATGTTCGTTAAGATAAATTCGGCCACTCCTACGGAACTAGGAGAAATGTTGATCGAATGTCTCCAAGGATACAACAATACAATGATCAAAGCAGTAGTACCTTTGCAGTGATCAACGAACAAACGTTGCATTTTTCTATCATCGAAACGTTGGAAAATTATGGAGAGGAAAAGAAGAATTTTTAAAGCAAAATAAATTCAGTATGAGAGAGTATGAGTGTAGGAAAAAAAATCTATAAAATTCATAGCCTTTTATAGGCATTCAATATGGTGGAATTTTAGAAATTTCCACAAAATGCCATAAAGGAGCCAATAAATCAATTTGATTAAAATTAAATTAAATTGATTGGAATCAAATAAAATAAGATAAATCTCCTTTTAAAACATATTTTGCATGTTTGTTGAGGAAAAAATAACACCCTTGTGCACGAGGCAAAATACCAAGCTTAGTTATTTAATTATTTATTAAGAGGGTTCCTATATATATACACATCTCACACTTCGTATTTAACTAATGTGAGATCTAAGCTTTTACTTTTCATCAACAAATATTTTCAAGTAGCTTACTTTGAGTATCAATTTCTCATTCATCATTCAATCATTTTGAACATATGATATACTGTTGTAAAGGCTTCATGGAGTAGAATATGAAACTATAATTTTATGATTTAACTCTCCACCTTTACCTATTGAGAATATACCTCAAAGTTCCCGTAAAATACAATTTTTCCAACACCAACTAAGTACAAAAAGAAAAAAGATACGAACTAAGTAATTTTAAACAAATTTAAAAGGTAAACTACATGTTAACCCTTTAATTAATAACAAAATGTTTATATAACTTTATTATATTAATTTAAAAACAAATAAATAACAATAAAATCAATACTTACATCGTGTTGAAATTTCTAAAATAATAAAAACACGTTAAACTTTTTATTAAATAAATTGCTAGTTGACAATTTTTATTAATGTTTTTAACTTTTTTTAGAAAAGATCAACATAAAGCAATTATAAAAAACACACATCTTAATACGTATGAAATATCCTTTTATCTGCTAATAGAAGCTCTTGGATCGAAATTGGAGGTTGTTAAAAAACGACTAGACTTGGGAGACTAGATACCACAAATCTTGCCATATGACCAGCAACCGTCTTTTGAGATTTAGATTGTCTAAAGTTATTTGAAACATTTTAATTAATTTAATAAAAAGTATATTTAAAAATACTATTTTCAAAGTTTATAATTTTTAATTCTTTTATAAATAAAAACATAAAGTTCCTTTTAAAAAATAAAGTTAAAATTATTGTTTTTTGCAATGCGAAGATTATAATTAATTGGTTCAATTTATATAAGTTATATAAGCATTTCTTATCTGTGTTGTTTACAAAAGAATATTAAATAACTGGATCCAAGTCATGATACGATAACTCTATCTTAATTGGTTGATGCTTAAGTCAATTTTTTTTTTTTCTCAAATCGAAACTAAATAATTTATGAACATAAATATCTGGAGATATCCTAATGTATTCCAAAATCAGAACATGGACAAAAAAGAATTGAGTGTTGAATTTTATTTGGTAATTCGACTTAATCAGATGGAGCAATCATTTTCTCAGGCACCACTAAACTTTCAAATTCTTCTTCTGTGAGCATCCCAAGATTCAATGCCGCTTCCTACAAAACATTCAGAAGATCTCGTCGCCTACATTTCATATTTGCATGAAAATGATTTAGTATAAGCACAAGTATGAGTTTTACCTTCAATGAGCTGCCTTCTTTATGTGCTTTCTTGGCAACTGCTGCAGCATTATCATAACCAATTTTCTGGAACCAAAATAACAATTAATTACAGATTTGATTCAAGAACGTAATTTCGGACACAAAGGAACAAAGATGAAAAGTACTTACGGGGTTCATGGATGTCACTAGCATTAGAGACTGCAATTTGTCACAAGCCAAACAACATATGATCAGGATTAGCTTGGGAATCTAGCATTTGATATAAAATTAGGGATGATGACAGGTTAGATGCTTTTCATCAGGGTTTCGTGTTATCCATTATCATCCCTTAATTATATATAAAAAAAAAACCTTAAAAGATTGAGTGTAGTGTGAAGAGATTACAGACCTCATGAAGTAATTTTGAAATTCTGTCCTTATTTGCTTGAATTCCCTTCACACAGTTCTTCACAAAGGAAGCAGATGCATCACTCACCAATCTTATTGACTGAAATGAATGCATTCCATAATACACCTTTATTAATTAATTAATTTTATAATAAAATTATTTAAACTATAAGTGAATTTTTGCAGTTTCTAAGAAACTATTGTAAGAAAAAAAAGAAGAAGAAACATTACATGTAAGAGTGCACTAGCCATCAATGGCTTGAACACATTCAGTTCAAAGTGGCCATTAGATCCACCTACTGTTATAGCCACATGGTTACCCATAACCTGAAAATATTTTTACAGCGGTAAATAACTCACCGAGGGAACTGGGAAAAATAAAAACAGTGAAATCATTTTTTTTACCTGGGCACAGACCATAGTAAGAGCCTCACATTGGGTAGGGTTCACCTTCCCCTGAAACATATAACAAGATATAGAGCTATGCAATGTGGTATATAATAAATAAATCAATCCATTAAAATAAAGATGAGAAAATTACAGGCATAATACTGCTGCCAGGTTCATTTTCAGGAAGAATAAGCTCACCAAGGCCACATCGAGGACCACTGGATCAAGGCAAAATGTTTGAAACTATCACAATAATAATATTTCTACATAAAAAAATGAAATAAAATAAAACCTTCCCAAGAAGCGTATGTCATTTGCAATCTTCATTAGGGATGCAGCTATGGTGTTCAAAGCTCCACTGGTTTCAACAAAGGCATCATGTGCTGCCTGGTTATTCAAAATTCAAAATTATAGAGATATGCATTCAACATGGACATATCTTGGTTTTTGAAAGATATGGAGTGAATACCAAAGCTTCGAACTTATTTTCCGCCGTGACGAATGGCAACTTTGTTTCCTCAGCTACTGTTGCTGCTATTTTTACATCAAACCTGACATTTGTTTTTAGCATTACAAACACTCAAATAATACGTGAAATTTTGATTTTAATTCAAGTATATACCCTTTCTTTGTGTTCAATCCAGTCCCCACGGCTGTACCACCTTGTGCAAGCTGTGTCATATAATAAACATTCTAATTATATGTCAGCCATTCAAAACAGTTTTAAAAGGAATATAGATTCAAACATGATGGACAAACCTGATACATTCGTGGCAGGGTGCCCGAAACTCTATCAATTCCATACTTTACCTACAACCCGACCAAGTTATAGTTAAATAGAATGTATTGAAATTATAATTCATCAAATTTTTTTATGAATGTTAATTAAGTATCATAAATAAATTGGTTCTTATTGTTCAATCATTTGATAACTAGAGTCTTTGATAAATGGTCACTATGAGTCAAACTCAATAAAATTTGATCAATTCTTTTTTCTGTTGTTAAAGTGGAAAACTGAATCAAGAATTTTATTTCTTTATCATTAATCGAATCACTGTTCGTGATCCAAGATTTTATTTTATTATCAATCCAATTACTACTCACGTTTTTTTTTTTATCAATGAATAGATCTCTTTTTTTTTTTGTTAAGGTGGAAAACAGAATAAAAAATTTTATTTCTTTATCATTAATCGAATCACTATTCGTGATTCAAGGTTTTATTTTATCATCAATCCAATCACTACTCATGTTTTTTGTTTTTCTTATCAATGAATAGATCTCTTTACTTATATGACTTAAATGTCTCGTATTTCTCAAAATAATAATTTGATTGATGAATTTGGTATGACACTTAAGAGATTGATGATATCAATGAGATTGATATTTAAATATTTCTTCTTAAAACATATTGATTTGACTTCATAAGTAAGACCACCACCCCATAATATATTACCGCCAAAAGTAGAACTTATATTTCTTCTAAAGAATTTTTTAATTATTACATAGTAACTAAAAAAGAGATTTTTTATATATCTTTTGATCGAATTAACTCAAATACGAATTGAATATATTGATATTATATGTATCAATTTAAACTATTACAAATATCAGACTCTTATGTAAAAAAAATGAAAAGAAAAGAGCAGCAGTAGATGACGAGCTTGCCTGTGTAGCATAGCCACTAAACTCTTGTCCAAGAGTCAAAGGTGTCGCATCTTGAGTGTGAGTGCGACCAATTTTAACAATGTCTTTGAATTCAACTGACTGCCCATAACAAAACCACCCAAAAAAAAAAAAAAGAAGAAATATTTTTATTAGAATATAGTGTTATATATTTATAGATTAAATGAAATTAAGTTCACAAGCTCTTCAATTAATTGGTTTGTCATATATGTTGTGTCCTAAAGTGAAACTAAAATCCTTAAAAGAATAATTTTAAGTCAAATTTTGTTATCAGACTCTATATTTTATGTAAATTATAAATTTAGTACTTGTATTTTAATTCAATCATTTTCAATCCCTATATTTTTAGAAGTTGAAAATTTTAATCTTAACCAAATGATAACTATTAAATTCAAATTTTTCTCTTATAGCTCTCATTTGAAGTTTACAATGAGTATAAAATTTTGTATTAATTTATTTATAAGTCAAGAAGTAAAAAGAATATGGGTTAGTAATTCATTTCACTTGGAGTGTTATGGGTTTCTTTAGATATAACTATTACGTTTTTGTCGATTGAGTTTTAATTCGATTGGTGTAAGTATTGTTGTCAATGTAAGAGAACGTGGTGGGTTTGAGTGCGCTAAAGTGCAATAATCTCCAATTTATAAATTGGAGAGAGACTATGAATAATTCTAAGCATTATATCAAAAAAAAGTATTATGTTTTTTTCCTTCTTTTATATATGCTTCTATTTTTTCTTATTGAGATGCTGTTGTTCATTTTATTTGCGAACTTACATTAAAAAAAAAAAATGCAACAAGCTCTAAAAATACAAGTTTAGTTAATATGAGTCTCAATATTAAAGGAAAGTTTGTCAAGTACTTCTATGGATTGATAAATTTTATAGTTTGTTTAAGTTGTTATTTAGTTTTATTAGTATAATAAAAGTATATATCTTAACAAAATAATATATTAAAATTTCAAATATCTATATGCTAATAATGAGAGTAGGGTAAAAGCATGGAAAACCTTAGAATGTAGAGCAGAATGCAAATTCTTTAATTCAGGTATCAATCTTGAGTTTATTTCCATTGCAGCCGCAATGTGCATTACCTGGTGAAAGGAAAAAAAATTGAGATAATCAAAATTATAAGTAAATTAGTTCGATTGATATGGATATTATTATTAATACAGAAAGATGTGAGTTCAAGTGCGCTAAAGTGTATTCTCCTCCTATTTTTAATATGAGTTGAACTTCAGATCATAATAAAATTAAATAATAAAAATATTTTATTTAAATTTAATTATAAAATATTAGATTACGATACCTTCATAGGGTGAAAGAAAATACATTGTTAAAAGATGATATATAATATCTCTTTAGACCATTGGTTGACACTTCTTTATAATACTTTAAGTGTGTGTTTGGGTGAGGAATTTATAAGAGAAATTTCATTTATATTAAGGTACTTGTTTAGGTAAATATAATAAAGAATTTCAAATTTTGTGAGAGGTATTTCAATTGCTAAATATCCTTTTCCAGATTCCACCAAAATAGTGTTTTTTTTTTTCTTATAATTTTATTTGATTTAATACTGAGATGATCCGATAAAAACTTAAACTTCAAAAATAAATTTATTTAATTATAATATATATTTTAAAAATTTATTTTATTAAAACTATTTATAAAATTTTACAAATACAATTATATCCATATTAAATATTTTTTATAATATTTATTTTAGTAAATTATAATTATTTTATAATTTGTAAAATTTCAATAACTTATTTTTCCTAAATCAATTAATAAACAAAGAAATTATCACTGTAACATTTTGAATTGATGAATTCTAAAATGCTGGCATTTTAAAAATCTTAAAAATTTTACTTAATTGAGTCTTAACTCGATTGGCATCGACATTATTGCCAGTGCAAGATGACATGGATTTGAGTGTGTTAAAACGCATTATCCTTCTATTTAAGGGCTGGGAAGGACCTATGGATAATTCTAGGCATTGTATAAAAAAAGCATATATTATAAGAACTGATAATAAGATTAATGTTAAAAAAATCTCAAAATTTTAAAATCCTCATCAAAACACATTCTAAGTGAAACCTTGACATTGTACTCCAAAGTAGTTTATTTTATAGATTTTACATAAACTATAAAAATATAAATATCCTTATATTTATTGTTTCTTTAAAGCAAGTGGTGTTTTAGTTATTTTCCTATTGAATTGGTTTTCAATTCATTCGTGAAACTAATTCTATTAGAGACTTTATTATAATAGAGATAAAATTAATTATTATCCTTTAGTCAGTCAAACATGAGCACCCTAGATATGTTGATTTAGTTGAACATTTTAATGTATATCAGGATTAGGACACATCCACGATAAGGGTAAAAAATAGAATTATGTAAAAAATGACATAAAAACAAAAGAGACTTTAGTTGAAATGGTAAAATAAAAATATTAAAAACAATAATGATTTAGTTTCAAATTCCATTATATTTGTATTATTCTATTTTCTTTATATAAAAGATATAAAAGATAAAAATACCTTCAAGATAATATAATGAAATAAATCTTAAAATTGCACATAAACTTGGATAAATAAGCAATATTATGCATAAACTTTGATTTTGTACAATTTTATACATAGAATTTTATTTGAGATTTTCACATATTTGAATATTTTTTGAAGTTCAGATTATTTTAGAATTGAGCTTTTTTTTTTTAAAGTCAACTTAGATAAATTTGGGCGAGCTTTCGGACTTAAACTTGCTTTGCCCACAATAACAACTGATGTCTTATTTATTAAGTTTTAAATACGCTTAAAAGATACATATAATCATTTGTATTATATTTTTTTTTGAACAATCTCATTATAGGAACTAATCATATCTACTCTTTTCGAGACAATGTCTATAACTAAATAGGAGGATAATGCGCTTCAGCGCACTTGAACCCACATCCTCCTACTTAGTAACGATGCTTATACCAATCGAATTCAAACTCAGTTGGCATCATTTATATTATATTTAAGTGGCTGGATGAATTAATATCGTGAATTAACTCAATATCAACTCGGACAAAGAAATATTATATAAAATTTATAAAAGAATAGTATAGGGTTTAAACTAAATAATAATAATAATAATGAAACTTGAACAATCTAATAGTACTACTTACGGTTGGGAAAGTGTCGTTAGAAGATTGAGATTTATTCACATGATCATTTGGGTGTACGGACTTCTCACCTCGTTTATGTCCCATTATTTCCGCTGCTCTGTTCGAAATTACCTGCCCAACATTCCATTCTTCCTAATTAATTACCATTTTAAATGTCCTAATATAATTTATAAAAATCTATTATTACTATCTTGTAAAATTATGTACTAAACCCGATAATTTATTAGTAGTGTATCAAATACAAATCTGGTTACATGCGTACCTCATTGGCATTCATGTTACTCTGAGTGCCACTTCCGGTTTGCCAAACAACAAGGGGAAAGTGATCATTGAGTTTGCCTTCGGCTACTTCTTGGGCTGCTTGCATTATGGCTTTCCCAATACTTTGATCAAGTCCATACTCCATGTTCACCTATTCCAAACCAATGCTAAATTACACCATTATATCCTACATTTCCATATATACTCACAAAGTTTACGAAACAAAATCAACCTTGGCAGCACATTTTTTGAGGACACCAAAGGCGCGGATAATAGGTTCGGGCATACGTTCGCGTTCCCCTCCTATATCGAAATTTTGTAATGATCTCTGAGTCTGCGCTCCCCATAATCTATAACAACCGACATGACAATAATAACAACAATAACTAACAGTGTCGGCGAAAAAGAAAAGAAGAAAACGATGGGAGGGTGAAATGAAACCGACTTATCGGAAGGGACATTGATGGGGCCGAAAGTGTCTCGTTCTTCCCTAAAGGATGCCATTTTGGAGATAGGTTGTGAGATTTAGTGTTTTTGCATGTGCTTATTTGTAGATGTACAAGTAAGGACACATTTATAGATGTACAAGTATGAGTTGTGCATAGATAGATGAAAAAATACGAGTGTGTTATTGATTTTTTTTTTTCTTTTTGGTTTAATTAAAAATATAAAATGAATTATTGTTGAGATGTTTGATCTGGTAAGAAGGCTATGAAAAAGCCAACAATAATGCAAAGAAGGGAATGGAAATTTGGGTGGAGGAAAAAGAGTATTGTCCAACTGCTACTATCATTTAACCATCATTTTTAAAATCGGATCGGTTAGACAAATTGATTAGATCGAGAACCAATCGATATACTGGTCTTGAGTAAGATAAAAAATGGATTGACTCATAAATCGGTATAAATCATTGGATTGACGGTTGAACCGAATTTTATAATTATTTTTAATTTTTTTTCCAATTCCAAAGACATTGAATTTAAGATTAATGATTTATAAGCTAATTGAGTCTTAGTTCAATTGGTATTGATATTGTTGCCAATGCAGAAGAATGTGAGTTCGAGTGCGCTAAAGCGCATTATCCTCCTATTCATGGGATAGGGAAGAGTTATGGATAGTTCTAGACATTGTGTTAAAAAGAGCAATGAGAATATTCAAATAATAATAATGATTTATAAAATAGCAAATTTGGTTACTTAACTATGAAAAGTTACAAAGTGATCACCCAACTGTTCGGCTTTTTCTTTTTTCGTCCTCGATTGTTAAATTACTAATAGAAAGATAACTTGACAACTTTTAAAATGATCATAATATCAACTTTAACCCTTAACATTTATACAATGTGTCAATTTAGTCTCGATTCTAAAAAGAATTAACCCTCAACACTTACACATTGTCCAATTTGGTACTTTTTGTAATTTTACTTTTCTTTGTGACATTGTGGGTTAATTACAAAAGAATGAGAAAAGATGAAAAATTGTTTTTCAGTCAAATTTAGCTAATAAATTTATTTTTTTAGCTTAGATGGAATCATAAAGAAAAACAAAACTACAAAAAAGGACCAAATTACATAATGTGTAAATGGTGAGGGTTAAATTTTTTAGAATTAAAACTAAATTGACATAATATATAAATATTTAGGGTTAAAATTACTATCATGCTTGTCGAAACCATTTTTTTGAAAAAGGGGATCGACTTTGATTTTGAAAACGAAAATGAACATAGGAGTTGCCACCAATCCTGTTTGATGAGGTGTGATCGGGTCACCTCGTAAAATGGTTGTTTTTAATAAACGGTTTTGATTTATTAAAACAAAGCTTTTTGGTCTACAAAATTTAGAAAGATGGGTTTGGGAGTCGATTACGCACGAGGAAGGATTAGCAACCTCGATATGCCCAAAATTGGTACCTAATTGATTAATTAATGTCTTAGTGTCGAAAATTGAGAACTTTGAAGAGATTTAAAATACGATACTTTGTTAAAAAGTTATTTAACTGAAATTTTTTTGAGAAAAGGACATTTCACGTTAATCGAGAAAAAGAATTACGTCCCGTAAGTTATGACACAATGTCTTAAATCCTCGAAATGAGAATAAACCCCGAAAATTTTATTTATTTTGAAAGAAATTTGACTATCTCGGTTTTAGAAAGAAATCATATTCCGTAAATTAGAACACAATCTTTTCTTAATTCCCGAGAATATAAAAAAAAAATTAGAACGTTTGTTTGTTTGGATTTATCGAGAAAATCAAAATCTCGTAAGTTAGGGTACGACCTCTCGAATCTCAAAATACGAGTTATTAAAAAATATTTTTTGGATGTATCAGGTAAAAATATAACACAGATTGGTAGTAAAATGTAAAATAAATTGCAATATTATTATGCATAATGAATAACAATAAATGCATTAATATGAATGACAATAATAAAAACGAAAATAGAGTAAAATAAATAAAACCAATAAGTGGTAAAAAGAAAAATAATAAATAAAACTAAAAGAATAAATAAACAAGCAAATAAAAGTTTAATATAAAAAATAAGCAAATAAATAAGATATTAAATAAAACAAATTAAAAAGATAATGATAATAATAATAACAACAATAATAATAAATAATAGTAAAAAATAATAATAGTAATAATAATAATGATACTAATAATAATTATAATAATAGAAAATAATAGTAATAGTAATAATAATAATGGTAATAGTAATAAAATAATAATAATAATAATAATAATGATGATGATGATGATGATGATGATGATGACAATAAATAATAGTAAAAATAATAATAAAATTAATTAATTTAATAAAATAGTCGAAATAACAAAAAAGGACTTAATTGGACTTAGAACAAAAGTATGGGGCAAATCAAGAAATAAATAAAAGAGAAAAGGACCGAATTGAGTGCGCGAATAACAATAAGAGACTAAAGGAGAAAATATCCCTGCCCTCCAAAACGCAGCACTTTACACGAGGCTAAAATGAAATCAAAGCAAAATTCTAGGGCAAAATTAGAAATAAAAAAAACTTAATTGCAAAACCATAAAAAAGAGGAAGGGCTAAAAGTGAAATTAGCGCTTCTACTTAAAAACATGCAGATCCTGAGGCGGGTCAGATGAGGGCAAAACAACGTCGTTTTAAGGCTTATGAGCTTAGGCCGAAACGACGCCGTTTTAATTTACTATTTAAGTCACATTTTTTTGCAAAAAATTCATTCTATCTTTGTTTTTTTTTTAAAAGACTTCAGAAAAAACTCTAAACTCTCTCCTCCCCTCTCCAAGTCTGGCCTAAATCCGGCCGAGCGCTGCCGCGAGCTCCGCCATTGTACGGCGGTTGGAACTTTAAAAATCACCAATTTTTCTGCGATTAACAAGGTAAGCCTCTTCTTCTTTTATTATTATTATATATCTATATAAAAGAAAAAAATTCGAAAAATGAGAAAGAAAATAAAAAAATAAAATCACCTCTTGAGTTACTGATTGAGTTTTTATTTTTGGTTCTCTTTTTTTTTTTTTTAATATTCACTCTCTGTTTTGTATTTGAAAATATATTGTTTTTGTATTGATTCTAAAAAAAAAAACCCTTTCTACATTGATAGATTTTGGGGCTTTTTATAGCCAACATACATTTTGATTTTATTTCTACTATTTCTCTGCTTTGCCTGTCCTCTTTTTCTCTGTTTGCAGGTGACAAAGTCAACAACGATGGTGGCAAGTGGTTGACTTGAAGGAGTGGCGGTGGTGGCAGACTGGTAGAGGCTAGGGAAAGACCTAGGTGTGGCAACGATTAGGCTAGGGTTTTCTTTTCTGAAACCCTAGTTTGACTATTGGGGTTTATGCCTATTGGGTTAGGTTTAGTTTAGCTATTTTTAGTTGCGGTGGGTTTAATGTTTGGGCTTAGTAATTTGGGCTTGTAATGGATTGTTTTTGGTTTTAGTTTTGTATTTTGGGTGTTGGTTTAGGTTTGTTTTAGCCTGGGCCAAAATTGGGTTGTACAGTTGCCCCTCTTTGCTCGTTGTCGTGTAACAAGAACAGAGCAAAGACTTTTAAAAAAGACCAATTTTGCCCGGTCTCGCCGAGTTTTGACTTCTTTGGTGCTCCTCTTCTTCAGGTCGCCTCGTTCCAGTTCACCACATCTTGTTGCTTTGATCTATTCCACCGCAACTACTGCAACTTTAGAGGTATAGGACTAGTCTTTTTAATCCGCTCCATTGCAACTTCAGGGTCTGCTATCTTCAGTCTGCTCCTATTGCAACTTCTGGGAGATAAGACTGATGGCTTCAATCTGCTCCACTGCAACTTCAGGAAGATAAGATTCGCCATAATTTGTATCTTCAATCCGTTCCACTACAACGTTAGGGAAATAAGATTTGTTGTCTTCAGTCTGCTCCGTTGCAACTTTAGGGAGATAACACTGGTGGCTTCAATCTGCTCCACTGCAACCTTAGGAAGATAAGATTCGCCATAATTTGTAGCTTTAATCTATTCCATTGCAACTTCAGGGAAATAAGATTCAATGTCTTCAGTCTGCTCTGCTGCAACTTTAGGGAGATAAGGCTGGTGGCTTCAATCTGCTCCACTACAACTTTAGGAAGATAATATTTGCCATAATTTGTAGCTTCAATCCGTTCCACTGCAACATCAGGGAAATAAGATTCGCTGTCTTTAGTCTGCTCTGCCGCAACTTCAGGAAGATAAGGTTTGCTATATTCGATCTATTTCGCTGCAACTTCAGGGAGATGAGATTTGTTGTTTTAGTCTATTCTATTGTCATTTCAGGGGTATAGGATTTTTGGATTCACCGGTCTTGCTACACCGTCCTCTAGGGGCACAACCTGTAGAATCGATTTTATGGGCCTATTTATGCCTACTGATTAGGATGTCATGATCAAGATGAATCAAATGCTCCTAACTAGATGTGCATGAATGATATTTGCATGAATACAGAATGTCATTTTGCGAGAATGATCCCTTTTTAATGCTTAGGTTGTCATTTCTCGTTGTTCATCGAGGTTCTATCACTAACGCATTGTCCTGCCTTCTTGCTCAGTTGGTATCTTTGATAGAAAACCCGAAGAAATAACCATAATTTAAACTATTCTTTCTCAAATGTTTCTAACTCTTAGGTTTGATTAGTTCTAAATAATAGTCCTGTTTCAGGTTCCTGTACTATTTAGAAGCTTTTAGAGTAATATGCAGAACTCCTTTTATGAGAGTATTATTAGTCCATTAATCGTTATTTCAATGCAAAATGCTTGAAAAATATCATAATAATGGATAGAATTGAAATTTATCAGGAACAAAATTTGAAAAGAATAGATTAATCAAAGAAAGCAAACATTGCTGAAATACAAAATGAGTAAAAGGAAAATAGGTGCCCCAAATATCGCAGCATGAGGTTCTCTGCACGAACTTCTTGAGGACCATTTTGAGCTCAACATGTGTTTAGGAGATCTAGAGTACTTTGTTGATGCCCCAAGATGTAGCATACCTCCTCCTTGTTAATTCAGGCACAGCAAGACTACAACATGCCCTAACTTCGATCAAAATTTGAATTACCCTTTTCTTGGGTTTTCAATTTGAAACCCCTTTGGTCTCAAGGTGCCCTTTGCGGGTTTTCACCTTGGCATCTCCTTTTTCTTTTCTTTTTCACTTTTTTGTGTTTTTTTATTCAAGAGAAGTATTTTTTTTACTGAGTCTGAATTCATTGGATTAGGCAAAGTCTTGCCATTCATTTTAGTTAATATCAACGCTCCTCCAAAAAAAGGCCTTCTTTACCACATAAGGTCCTTCCCAGTTTGGCATCCATTTTCCTTTGAAGTCCCTTTTGTATGGAAATGATCTTATTCAATACGAAGTCCCTCTCATGAAATTCTCTGGGGTGAACATTTTTATTGTAAGCTCGCATCATTTGTTTCTGGTACATTTGACCATGACGGATAGCTTTCAACCTCTTCTCTTCAATCAAATTTAACTGATCATATCGGGCTTGGATCCATTTTGCATCATCCAAATTCAGCTCTAAGAAGACTCGAAGGGAAGGAATCTCAACTTCGATGGGTAAAACTTCCTCTATTCCATAGACCAATGAGAAAAGAGTTGCCCCGGTAGAGGTCCTAACAGATGTCCAATAAGCATAGAGAGCAAATGGTAACTTCTCATGCCAATCTCTATAAGTCTCATTCATTTCTCCCACAATCCTCTTGATATTCTTATTAGCCACCTCAACTGCACCATTCATTTTTGGGCGATATGGTGACGAGTTATAGTGTTTAATTTTGAACTGATTGTAAACCTCTGCTATAGTGCTATTGTTCAAGTTCAATGCATTGTCCGATATGATCCTTTCTGGCATTCCGTACTAGCATATGATCTCTTTTTTAAGAACTTGTTGAATGCCGACTTTGTGACATTGGTATATAATGCAGCTTCTACCCACTTAGTGAAATAGCCGGTGACCACAAAGATGAACTGATGCCTATTGGAAGCTTTTGACGAAATCGGACCAATGACATCCATGCCCCACATAGAGAAAGGCCATGAAGAAGTCATAACATGAAGAGGTGAAGGAGGTACATGAATCGTGTCCCCATAAATTTAGCATTTATGGCATTTCTTGGCATAAGTGATGCAATCTCCTTTCATGGTAGACCAATGATACCCAAATCTCATGATTTGTCTGGCCATTGTAAAACCATTAGCATGTCTTCCGTTGATACGAACCCGCCCCGCAAACTACTTTAGTCAAGCTTACCAAGCCGAGCATTGCACTATTGGTAAGCTGATCCTAGCTCATTTCCAACTTCACTAGCTCCGTCTAGCTCAATTCAGCTCATTTCAGCTCATTTGAACTCAACCGAGCTTACTTTCAGCTTGTTCTTCATTTCAATAAATTAAACTAAGTTTTAGTTTTATACTAATTAGTTTGCTACAGCTCATTAAAGAAAATCCTACTCAAATAAGATCATTAAATGTTTTCACTTAGTTTGAGCTAGGCGAACTTAATGCTACTAGCTAGTCTTTAATTAATGTGTTTAGTTTAGCTTAACATGATATTTATGATGTCTAGTTCATGCTCTTAACAAGTTCAGCTGAATATACATTGGGATTTAATGTGTTCATGTTTCTTGTAGGTTCAGCCGAATGTATTGAGTACATTTAATGAGATTCATGCATGAATAGGTACATGGAATATAAGAGTTCATGCATGAACGGATTTATGCATGGTGGGCTGGCTATTGGTGATCCCTAAGCAACCTTTTGGCCAAGAGTTAAGTTCCACAAAGTGACCGAATACATGAAGGAGCCATTAATGCAAGTACATGCATGGCTTAATACATTGTATGGAAGGATGCATGCACAACTAGTGTTCAATGGATGGCATTTGAATGAATTCAAGTATTGGGGACGTTCATGCAAGTGGGGGCTATTTTATGTACATGTATTTGAATATTCATAGACCGTAATTAAGGAAGAACATGCATTGGGACGTTTCATGCATGTATCATGCATATCCAAGATGTCTATTCAAGTATTCAAGGTACATTCAAGACTCATTCGGCCAAGGGAGACGTAGGAGTATTAAAGGGTTGCACATTCATGAACTATAGCTTTTTTTCTAGGCTAAGTATGCATGAATGCATCAAGTGAAGCAACATGATGGTTCGGCCAATTCATGCATCATCTTCAAGCATGAACCAAATTTTAATGCTTTTGTGTGAACATGTTAAATACAAATGTGAACAGAATTTAAGTTAGTGTGAACATCATAGATGCTGAATATCAATAGGCATTTTAGGCTTATAAATAGTTTGATCATTTCATGTAAGAGGGACTTTTGCCAAATTATTGAATGAACATTATTCTTGTGAGGCTGCTTCCTCTCATATCTCGTACAAGTTTCGAAAGACTTATCTAGTTTGTGCTAGTGGCGTCAATCGACCTTGTTTGAACTTATCACCATTCTTGGTGTGGCGTTCACCTATCCTTTTATCCATCTTTCCACCTTAACAATATAGGAACTGGGGTGACATTTTTTAGTGTTGAATCATTCCTGACGTTAAGTTTGTTGATTCATCCCCACTTTTCCCAAATTATTTTCTTTCATTACCAAAACCGAACCACCCTTCCAACAACCATCTTTTCTACCCTTACCCAACCTATCACTATTCTTACACTTATTTGAAACCTTCCACTTATTCAAACCTATCCATTCACTTCTACTTCTAAAATCAAGGCACGAACGACTCTTTTCGTTTACGATCGGGCAACTACGTGAATTCGACTCAATCACCCGAGCCTGATCACATCATTTGGTTCAGAGCTACCTAAAACGAGAAGTTTAGACGTTCAGAGCGGAGCATTCCCGGAGTAGGTTCAGGAAAAAAAAAGAGTAAAAAAAGAAAAAATTTTACTTCATAAAATTCAAGTATTATATTGTAATTATCATTTTAGTCGTATATAAAAAAAGTATATACAAAAAAAAATCGAAAAAAATTCAAAAAAAGGTATTTTATGCAATTCGATTGTTATTTGAACGTCAAAACCCTTGATTTGATATCGTTCCCGATCCTCTTACTTTTCTAATCTTCCTAATCATATACATGCCACACTTTTAACCAATTCCCTGTTCTTTCAGCCAACCCTAAACCTATACGCATAGCCATTGTTTACCCCATTTGAAACCGACTCCCAAACTAGAAGATCAAGCCTAGTAAATCCTTTACGAGGTTATAAGAGAAGAAAGGAGAGGAAAAAGGCGTGAGTGAGTGAGTGAGCGCAATCGAGGGGAGGTAAAAGCCAAACAAACGTAAACATAAGCGTGAGTGTCACTTTTCTTCTTTCTTTCGGAGTGAACTCGTGAGGATTTTGTAGTGAGGACTTTATTTCTATTTTACTTAACAATTTTCCTTTCAGCGATAACATCATGTCTCGCGAAGAATTTACCGAATCAGAATATCAATATTTGGTGCAAGAAATGCGAAGAATGGTGAATACTAAGTTTGACAAATTGCACGAGAGATTAGACCGAGTGGAGAAAAGAGACCAACGGGAACAAATGTCATCAAGTCAAAAAGTGGATTTGAGAGCATCACGGAGATACACATCCAACGATTACTCAAGAAGAGATTATGATCGAGATTCTTTTCCATCAAGGAATTTGAGACGAAGAGAAGCAGATTTTGATTTTGAATCCTTCTGAGAAGACGTGCGAGATGAAAGATACACCTCTTCAAGAGCTCCAAAGAAAACAGCCACGGAGAGATCTTCACGAATGATTGTTTGTGAATCATATGTAAATGATTTTTCTTCTTTTAAACAAAATGATTTTTCTCCTAAATCTTTTGTAACCTCTTGTAAAAAGAAAATGAGAAAAGAAAAAGACAAAAAGCAAAAAGAGATCAAAAGAAAAGAGAGGCAAGAAAAGATTATGAGAGAAAATGAGAGGATTTTGAATGAAATCGAGAGAAGAAATAAGAAAAGAGAGAAAAACAAAGAAAATAAAGTGAACAAGAAAACAAAATCGAAAAAGACATTGAAAAAGAAAAAGAATGTTTACAAAAGGAAAGAGTTGAAAAAGAGATTAAGATAAAAGAAAGAGTGGAAGAAGCAAGTGATCTTGAAAAAAAAGAGTCGAGTGAAAAAGATGTTAGTGGGCAAGCGAGGATTGTTTCACTAACCCACTTGTTAGTTCTTCTTGTGATATCTTTTCCCAGGATTTTGAAAATCCATGTGACCAATTCCAAATTCAATATCTTCCCAACGAGCGGTGATTTCAGTTGTACAAGAAAGGTAAGAATGAGAAAGACAACCACCAACTTTTGTCCGAAGGTAAGCAAGGTAAGGACTTTATGATTATCGAGTCACGATCATTTGACTTAAAAACTACTAAAAAGGTTTTGACGATTCAACTTCTGAAAGGTCTCAAAATTTTGATTTGGTTAGTTACTGTTCAACTCTTGATGTTAATAACTTTGTTACAATAAGAACCACGAAAAGTTTGTCTTATGACATGTTTAACCCTTCTGTTGAGTTGGTTTCGCCTATGTGAATCGTGGAGGTGTGTGATAAAAGTTTTGCACATAAAAATTTTGATGTGTTTGAATTCTTAAACTCTTTGAATATATATGCTAAACATTTTTGCTTAAACATGCATATTCAATTGGTCTGTGATGAATTTGAACTTTTGAAAGGTCACATGTACACAGCTTCTTTGTTCAACATATGTGTTCAAAGGTTTTCGCATACAATGAATAATCCGTTTGATTTTGTCATTCAAGAGAAATCTTTAAATTCTTGTGCGAAGTTTCCATGTTTTGATCTGCCTATTCGATTGAGTTTTGTGAAGTATGAATGTTTGCATGTTCGTCTGCCTAAACTTTCTTTGATCTACTTTTGTTATTTATTTGAGAAAATGAAATTCTTGCTGTATTTTGGGATAAGTGATCAAAATCGAGTGTTTAAGCCTAGATCTAGCCACTTTAAGTTGTTACTAAGAGAAGGTAAGCATCATAATTCCCTTGTAAATAAATTTGTTATACCTTTTCATCCATTTCGACTTTTATCTTCATTTCTGAAAATAAATCTTGTGGTTAGTTTACAAAGTCAAAATCATGCCTTTGATTCTGGAAATTTTATTTTTAAACCCGAAATTGATTCATGCGATCAACTTGTGAATAGCATCTCAATATGTCCTTTTAAGTACATTATCCATGGTGACCTTGACATTTTCCATCTTTGTGGAAATTTCATTTTGAAGAGTACGAATTACTTCTTTGATTTTCCACCTTTTCAGGTTTATTCGAGTCTGAAGTATCGTTTACATTACCTTGCTAAGGAGCGAGGTAAAATCAAATTTTTATCATGTAACTTCCAAGATAATCAAGGTAAGTCAATGATATCTTTGTTTTGTTTGAAAGATGAAGAAATCGGTGTTGTTGATGATGACTTTGTGGAAGGTGGTCATATTGTTCATCCTGCTACTATAAGTCCATTCAATCGAATACGGCAAGGTGAGATTGTTCAAATCAAAAAGCCAAGTGAATATGTCTTTTGTTTTGATCCATTTGGAATGTTATGGTTGAAACGAGGAATGCATTCTTGTTTGCTAAATTGCATGATTAATCATTCCCTGTTTTCATTCTGTTCAATTATTCATATTGATGGCATATTGAAATTGTACGATAATATGAAGCATCCATGTTATGAACGAATAAGATTTTTGCCATATGATCTTTGGACTGGATTTTATATGTGTTATTTGAATTTCAGTTCGTTGCACTTTTCATTGTCAAATTTGGTGAGTAAATGCGGAAAAGTTTGTGTGGTAACCTTTATCCCATTTGACCGAGGAAAGCCGTGTGAGAGAAAATATTTTTCAGCGAACAAACAGCTCAACTTGAGGAAAATTCGCCCTCAAGAGGGGGAATGATACGAACCCCCCCTACGAACTACTTTGGTCAAGCTTACCAAGCCGAGCATTGTACTGTTGGCAAGCTGATCCTAGCTCGTTTCCAGTTCCACTAGCTCCGTCCAGCTCATTTGAGCTCGTTTGAGCTCAACCGAGCTTACTTTTAGCTCGTTCTTCATTTCAATAAATTAAACTAAGTTTTAGTTTTATACTAATTAGTTTGCTACAGCTCATTAACAAAAATCCTAGCTCAAATAAGATCATTAAATGTTTTCACTTAGTTTGAGCTAGCCGAACTTAATGCTACTAGCTAGTCTTTAATTAATGTGTTTAGTTTAGCTTAACATGATATTTATGATGTCTAGTTCATACTCTTAACAAGTTCAGCCGAATATACATTGGGATTTAATGTGTTCATGTTTCTTGTAGGTTCAGCCGAATGTATTGAGTATATCTAATGAGATTCATGCACGACTAGGTACATGGAATATAAGAGTTCATGCATGAATAAATTTATGCATGGTGGGCTAGCTATTGGTGATCCCTAAGCAACCTTTTGGCCAAGAGTTAAGTTCCACAAAGTGACCGAATACATGAAGGAGCCATTAATGCAAGTACATGCATGGCTTAATACATTGTATGGAAGGATGCATGCACAACTAGTGTTCAATGGATGGCATTTGAATGAATTCAAGTATTGGGGACGTTCATGCAAGTGGGGGCTATTTTATGTACATGTATTTGAATATTCATAGAACGTAATTAAGGAAGAACATGCATTGGGACGTTTCATGCATGTATCATGCATATCCAAGATGTCTATTCAAGTATTCAAGGTACATTCAAGACTCATTCGGCCAAGGGAGACGTAGGAGTATTAAAGGGTTGCACATTCATGAACTATAGCTTTTTTTCTAGGCTAAGTATGCATGAATGCATCAAGTGAAGCAACATGATGGTTCGGCCAATTCATGCACCATCTTCAAGCATGAACCGAATTTTAATGCTTTTGTGTGAACATGTTAAATACAAATGTGAACAAAATTTAAGTTAGTGCGAACATCATTGATGCCGAATATCAATAGGCATCTTAGGCTTATAAATAGTTTGATCATTTCATGTAAGAGGGACTTTTGCCAAATTATTGAATGAACATTGTTCTTGTAAGGTTACTTCCTCTCATATCTCGTACAAGTTTCGAAAGACTTATCTAGTTTGTGCTATTGGCGTCAATCAACCTTGTTTGAACTTATCACCATTCTTGGTGTGGCGTTCACCTATCCTTCTATCCATATTTCCACCTTAACAATATAGGAACTGGGGTGACACTTTTTAGTGTTGAATCATTCCTAACGTTAAGTTCATTAATCCATCCCCACTTTTCCCAAATTATTTTCTTTCATTACCAAAACCGAACCACCCTTCCAACAATCATCTTTTCTACCCTTAGCTTAACCTATCACTATTCTTACATTTATTTGAAACCTTACACTTGTTCAAAACTATCCATTCACTTCTACTTCCAAAATTGAGGCACGAATGACTCTTCTCGTCTACGATCGGACAGCTACGTGAATTCGACTCAATCACCTGAGCCGGATCACATCATCCGTATACACCCTCATGGACTTCTTCCGAGATTTTCTTAGCCTCGACAACGTCTACACATCTTAGTAGCACCTGATCCTTTCTTCTTTTATATAGGATCTCCTCGTTTAAGCCATAGTCACTGGCCAGCCTTCTCAATGTTATTTTGTCATTCTCAGTTGCTTGGTCAGGGTATTCATGATTCTTCACATATCGTAATATATCATGATACCAAGGATGATCATCTTTTTCTTCCTCTTCTTCAATGTTGTGAAATGAGCTGGAGCCTCGTAAATACTTATCTGAGTAGGCTTTACATCCTCCTATTTGTTTACTTTGACCATAGAAGCTTAGCCATCTGATTTTCATCTCGTGGAAGGTAACAGAAAGTGATATTATTGAATTCCTCGATCAACTCTAAGACTAGTCTTTTATAATTAACTTGGGATCCTTGGTCTCCCACTCACCCTTGAGTTGAAAAACCACTAGTGTAGAATCCCCATACACCTCTAGTACCTTAATTTTGCATTCTATTGCTGCACGAATACCTGTGATACATGCTTCTTATTTTACCATATTATTTGTGCAATTAAAATCCAATTTGCAAGTAAATGGATAATGATCTCTGTTTGGGGATACCAGGACTGCCCCAATTCCGTTACCAACCGCGTTTGATGCTCCGTTGAAGTTTAGTTTCCAAGAACAATCTTCTGGACCGTCTTCTTCAGTGGTTGCCACTTACATTAGATCTTCATTAGGGAAATCGAAGTTCAAAGGCTCATAATCCTCTAGAGCTCTACTGGCCAGAAAATTCATTATTGCACTCCCTTTCATAGCCTTCTGATTCACATAGATTATGTCAAATTTAGAAAGTAGAATTTGCCATCAGGCCATCCTTCCATTCAAGGTAGTAGGCTCAATCAAGTACTTTAAAGGGTGGAATTTTGAAATCAGCCAAGTTGTGTGGTACAACATGTATTGTCTCAGTCTTCGAGTTGTCCAAATTAAGGCGCAACATAACTTCTCAATTGGAGAGAATATTATTTCACACTCAGTGAATTTCTTACTGAGGTAGTATATCTTGCTTCCTTTCTTTCCTGACTTATCGTGTTGGCCAAGCACACATCCCATAGAATTATCAAATACTGTCAAACACAGAATCAATGACTTATTTAGACTAGGTGGCGTCAGCACTGTGGAATTGGAAAGGCATTGTTTTACCTTGTCAAAGATTTTGTGGCACTCATCGTCCCATACACCTAGATTGTGTTTCTTAAGAAGACGAAATATGGGGTCACATTTTTCAGTTAGTTGTGAAATGAACCGGGCAATGTAATTTGGTCTTCCTAGGAAACCTTGAACTTCTTTTTGAGTGCGTGGCGGAGGCAATTCTTGTATAGCCTTGAATTTTTTTGGGTCAATCTCAATCCCCTTTTCACTAACTACAAATCCCAACAGTTACCCCGATCTAGCCCCAAAGGTACATTTCACTGGATTGAGCTTTAGCTGAAACTTTCTCAACTTCAAGAACAATTTTTTTAAGACTTGCACATGCTCTTTCTTTGTTCGGGATTTTGCAATCATATCGTCGACGTAAACCTCGATTTCCTAGTGCATCATGTCATGAAACAAGGTTACCATGGCTCTTTGATATGTTGCTTCCGCATTTTTCAGTCCAAATGGCATCACCTGTGATAACCCGAATTAGGGCCTAATCGGAATAGTGGTTTCGGGACCACAAAATTTGAGATAGAAATAATTATTTCATGATTATTTTGAGGTCTATGATATGATTGCATGCTTGTGTGAAAATTTCGTGAAGAAATTCTATTCATAAAGTGCTTAATTTGAAGTTAAGGACTAAATTGAATAAGTTGCAAAACTTGCATTCTAGAAGTTTCTAGTATGAAATTGCTTTAAAATATTAATTAAGAGGTCTTAAATAGTAATTTGACCAATTTCAAAAATTTTGGACAAAAATGGGCTTGTACATGAAAATTTTCAAAGAAAGGTATTAAGGGTATTTTGGTCATTTGGTAATTAAAATTAATTAAAAGGGAAATTAAGGACAAAATGTGTTCATCTTCTTCAAGTCTTGGCCGAACCTTACCTCTCTCCATAGCTAGGGTTTCTTCAACTTCCAAGCTTCATAGTAAGTGATTTCAAGCCCCGTTTTTAATGATTTTTATGTTTTTGGAATCCCGGTAGCTCGATTTAGCTTATGCTAGCAATAATTCAACCTAGGGTTCATATTTGTAAAAATACCCATAGGTAAAATTTGTGTATTTTGGTGTTTTATGATAGAATATGAGGTTATAAATTATGCTAGACAACTTGTGCCACTCGGTTTTAAGTGAAAACGAGTAAAAGGGCTTAATCGGTAAAAATACCTAATATTCATAAGTACATGTTAGAGTGTGAATTTGATGTTGCTATAGAAGGGAAAAATGATCAACATGTCATAAAACATAAGAAAATAGGATGAGGTTTAATTTACGAGCCTTGAGGTAAAAGTGTAAATATGTGAAAGTTTAGGGGAAAAATAGTAAATTTTCCAAAGTTTGTACTAGGGGCTGTTTTGATGAATGTGTGTATTAAATAAATTAATTTGGTATTATAGATCAAGAGAAAAGAGATTCGATTCGAGATCAGGGGAAAAATAAAGTTTACGAAGAATAGGCTCGACTATTCTCATTTAGTATCGAGGTAAGTTCATATGTAAATATTGTAATATAATTGTTATTTTAAATCATTTAATGCTATTTATACGATATTATGATTGTTATCATGCAATTCTATGCTTTGTGGTCATTGTTAGACAACATGCAAAAATTTTATGAATTATGTGAAAAATGTGAAAGACTACTGAAGTATCGTCATTAGTATTCCAAGGAGAATGGTAAAGGAGTACGAACGAGGAAAGTCCCGTTGAACCTAGGAATATATTAGGATATTTGGGCATCCGAGCTCGTTGAGTCTGAGTTCACTTATGGATGCGAATGTCCGAGCTCGTTGAGTTGAGTCCGAGTTCGTTAGTTGTAACTAGTCATCCGAGCTCGTTGAGTTGAGTCCGAGTTTGCTTATGGGCGGGTTACATGGTAGCTTGGCTACATATGTGGCACTTATGTGCAAACTTTCCATGTATCCGAGTTATATTCCGATGTGTTCAACGGGTAAAATTCTAGTGAAATGGAAGAATACTCAAGATGCAAGTGACGTATTGGTAAGTGTTGTGGAATGGGCACTTTGGACAGGTATGTACTTAACCCTCGGGTTGAGACTTGATACGACAACAATAATATGGTAAGATGATGAATGATGAATAGAAATGTGATATATGTTTTGGTGATATTATGCTAATGTTGGTTGGTATAATTGCTTTGTTAAGTTATTTGTTATTTGTATGTGGACTTACTAAGCATCTCTGCTTACTCCATCCTTTTCATTCTTTGTAGTTTTTACAAGTCAAATTGGAGATCGGGACGGTCGGAGGCACGCATCACACTATCACTGGACAATCGCGGTATAATGACTTGTAATTTTGGAAATATGGCATGTATAGCATTCCAATCATTTTGTGTGTATAATCTTACGATATGGCCCATGGATGGAATGGAAATGTTTGAGAATTATTAGCTATTGGAATGGCTAATCAAGTTTATATATGATAACATGTATGCTTTATGTCTTAACTAAACCATGAAAATCCTTGAAAAGGTAAAATTGGCCACAAAACATAATCAGGCAGCAGCAATAACGTGAATTTGAAAAATAACTAAAAATAGTAGAAATGAAATTAAATGATGAATAAGTTATGGAATCGAATATTGATGAGTCTATTTTCATATGGAAGAAACGGAACAGGTAAATGAGTTATATTTTATGAGATATTGAAGTTTTAGTGGAATAGGGTTAGAACGATCTCTGAATCCCCTATTCCTACTTTAAAAATTCACCATAAATTGTAAAAAAACAATTAAGAGTTTTATATTACATTTATGAAATCCTTATTGAGTCTAGTTTTATGAAAAATGAACGGCATAGTCATTGAAACTCTGTACAGGGAGATATCTGATTCCTAATACACAAGGGTCGGAGTAGCAGAACCCTGAAATAGGAGAAACTTTAACTAATAAACCGTACTAATTGGCCTTACCAAAAATTATAGAAAAATATTATTAAGTATATATATGATTCTAGTTTCAGGGAAAATTTACGAAATTGGATTTCAAGTTTCGTAACTCGAGATATGGATTTTTTAGCGATTGTGACGCAGTTAGCCAGCTTGTTTGAAAATTCTAAAATAATTTGTTTGAGCTGTTTAATTAATGAATTAAGTCTGTTAACACCTCGTGCTCGACTCCGGTGATGGTCTCAGTTACGGGGGCATTACATTTGGTGGTATCAGAGTAGGTTTAGTTGGTTCTCGGACTAACGTGGTGTAAGTACGGATTTTGCTATACATGTTATATTTATATATTGTGATAGTGTGACGACTCTTGACCTTTTAAATGATTTTTTTATAGTAAATGGATCTCGATCCAGCTGTGGCTGATGATGTAGAGAGTAATACACTAGCTCCGAGTGAAGGGGTAGTGCCGACTGAAAATCCACCTCCTACTGTTGGCCAAGGAGGAGGAGAAAGGGCTCGAGAAGCCTTTCTCCAAATGATGAATGCTTGGTATACAGAGTTCATTCGTACGAACTCAACTGCTCAACAACCTCCCCCACCACCCCCGATTTCTCAACCTATACCCCAGATGCCTTCAGGTATGGATCTAATAAAATTTCATAGATTTCCGGTTGACCGAATCCGCAAGCAAGGGGCTGAAGAATTCAGGGCAAATGTTGATGATAATGCCGAGAAAGCAGAGTTTTGGCTTGAGAATTCTATTCGAGTATTTGATGATTTATCTTGTACACCTGAAGAGTGCTTGAAGTGTGCTATATCATTGCTGAGGGATTCAGCTTTTCATTGGTGGAAGACATTAATTTCAGTGGTGCCGAAAGAGAAGGTGACTTGGGAATTCTTTCAAGAAGAATTTTGGAAGAAATATATCAGCAAAAGATTTGTAGACCAGAAGCGTAAAGAGTTTCTCGAGTTAAAGCAAGGCAACATGATAGTTACCGAGTATAAAAGAGAGTTCATTCGATTGAGCAAGTATGCTCGAGAATATCTCCCTTCAGAGGTTAAAATGTGCAGATGATTTGAAGATGAACTTAATGAAGACATCAAGGTATTTATGGATATTCTTGAGTTGAAAGAATTTGTGGCACTTGTTGATCGGGCTTGCAAGGCTGAAGAACTAATTAAAGAGAAGAAAAAGACAGAGGCTGAGACAAAAAATTGGAAGAAAAGACCGATGAGCAGTACATTCCCACCGCAGTCTAGAAAGTCCAGAGATATGTATTCTCGTTCTCAGGCATCAGCGAGACATTCATATGGGGATCGTAAGAAGAAAAATATGGATTCCAGATCTCAGACTACTTAGGTGGCTAGTGTAGGAAATTCGAGAATTGCTAGACCCGAGTGCCAACGATGTGGTAGATGTCACTTTGGTCCTTGTAGAACTAATGAATGTTACCGGTGTGGGTCTCCGAATCATTTTATTAGAGATTGTCCAGAGAGGATCGAAAAAGAAAAATTTCAGAGTGCAAAGCCAAGTGGTACTGTTTCGAGAAGAAGATCTTTGAGAAATGTTGGGAACGAGGCAAATAGCAAGAATGTAGTCAGAGAATCAGCACCGAAATCTGAAGCTAGAGCTCCAGCTAGAGCTTATGCCATAAGGGCGCGTGAAGATGCTTTGTCTCCCGACATGATTACTGGTACTTTCTCTCTTTATGATATTAATGTTATTGCTTTGATCGACCCTGGTTCTACTCATTCGTATGTGTGCATGAAATTGGTGTCTAATATGAACATACCTGTTGAGTCTACGGAATTTATGGTTAAAGTATCGAACCCGTTAGGCAAATGTGTCATAGTTGATAAAGTATGCAAGAAATGTCCTTTGATGATTAAGGGTCATTACTTTCCAGTCGATTTGATGTTGTTGTCGTTTGATGAATTTGATGTTATTTTGGGTATGGATTGGTTGACATTGCATGATGCTATAGGGAATTGTAAACAAAAGGTTATTGAATTAAAATGTGAAAATGGTGAAATTCTACGGGTTGAACCAGACGAATCAGAAGCATTGTTTAGTGTGATTACTTCGATGTCGGCTCAGAGATATTTGAGAAAAGGTTATGAAGCTTATTTGGCATATGTATTGAATGCAAAAGAATTGAGAAAAAAGTTGAATCAGTACCGATTGTGTGTGAATTTACGGATGTATTTTCAGAAGAGTTGTCGGGTTTGCCTCCAGACAGAGAAGTAGAATTTGGTATTGAGTTGATACCAGGAATAGCTCCGATCTTGATTGCTCCGTATAGAATGGCACCAGCAGAATTGAAAGAATTAAAGCCGCAGTTGCAAGAGTTGACTGACAAAGGCTTTGTGAGACCGAGTTTTTCACCTTGGGGTGCTCCCGTATTATTTGTAAAAAAGAAGGATGGTTCTATGAGATTGTATGTTGACTATCAACAATTAAACAAGGTGACAATCAAGAACAAGTATCCGTTGCCGAGAATTGATGATTTGTTTGATCAACTGAAAGGAGCGACATGGTTTTCAAAGATTGATTTGAGATCTGGGTACTATTAGCTGCGAGTAAAAGAGTCGGATGTGCCTAAAACTACTTTTAGAACAAGGTACGGTCATTATGAATTTTTAGTTATGCCATTCGGGTTAACAAATGCTCCTGCTGTGTTTATGGATTTGATGAATCGCATATTTCGGCCATACTTGGACAAATTTGTTGTGGTATTTATAGATAACATCTTAATTTATTCGAAAGATGAGACAGCGCATGTCGAGCACTTGAAGATAGTTTTGCAAACTTTGAGAAATAAGCATTTATATGCCAAGTTTAGTAAAAGTGAATTTTGGCTTCGGGAAGTTGGATTTTTGGGTCATATTGTTTCAAGTGATGGTATACGGGTTGATCTTAGTAAAATTTCTGCCATTGTTGATTGAAAACCACCAAAAAATGTGACCGAGGTTAGAAGTTTCTTAGGGCTAGCTGGGTATTATCGGCGGTTTGTAAATGGATTTTCTATAATTGCTGCTCCTATGACTAGACTACTCCAAAAGGATGTTAAATTTGAGTGGACAGAAGAATGTCAATAGAGTTTTGAAGAATTGAAAAAGTTATTAACTGAAGCACCAGTGTTGGTACAACCCGAATCAGGTAAAGAATTTGTGGTGTATAGTGATGCTTCTCGAAATGGCTTAGGATGTGTACTTATGCAAGAAGGAAAGGTGGTGGCTTATACTTCGAGGCAGTTAAAATCTCACGAAAGGAATTATCTGATTCATGATTTGGACTTGGCTGCTATAGTGTTTGCTTTGAAGATTTGGCGACATTATCTGAATGGTGAAAAGTGCCGTGTATATACTGACCACAAAAGTCTTAAGTACTTGATGTCACAAAAAGACTTGAATTTGAGACAGTAAAGATGGTTGGAGTTATTGAAAGGTTACGAGCTTGTTATTGACTACCATCCGGGAAAAGCGAATGTGGTTGTCGATACTTTGAGCAAAAATTTGCTATTTGCTTTGAGAGCTATGAACACTCAGTTAAAGGTATCAGATGATGGTTTAATTCTAGCAGAGTTAAGAGCAAGATCGATGTTTTTACAAGAGATTTATGAAGCTCAGAGAAGCGATAAAGAATTACAAGCTAAAAGAAAACAATGTGAGGCAGATACATGATCAGACTTCAGAATCGGCTCTGATGGTTGTCTGATGTTTGAAGATCAGATTTGTGTACCGAAAAATAATGAGTTGATTTGGAGGATCTTGCACGAAGCACACAATGGTTGTTTATCTATGCATCCGGGTAGTACAAAGATATACAATGACTTGAAGAAAATGTATTGGTGGAACGTAATGAAAAGAGATATTTTCGAGTTTGCACCGCGATGCTTGATTTGTCAACAAGTGAAAGCTGAACACCAAGTACCTTCGGGACTACTCCAGCCTATCATGATTCCTGAATGGAAATGGGATCGAATTACTATGGATTTTGTATCAGGATTGCCGTTAACTCCAGGGAAGAAAGATGCCATCTGGGTAATAGTTGACAGAAATCGACTCATTTTATTCCGGTACGCACTGATTATTCTCTTGATAAGTTGGCTGAATTATATATCAGTGAGATTGTTAGGCTTCACGGAGTACCCTTGTCGATTATTTCGGATAGAGATCCGAGGTTTACTTCGTGATTTTGGCAAAAGCTGCAAGAAGCATTAGGTGCGAAGTTAAATTTCAGCACTGCCTTCCATCCACAAACTGATGGACAATCAAAGAGAGTAATTCAAATTCTTGAAGACATGCTCAAATGTTGCGTGTTGGAGTTCCAAGGAAGTTAGGAAAGGTACTTACCGTTGCTGGAATTTGCTTACAATAACAGTTATTAGACGAGTTTGAAAATGGCATCTTATGAAGCGTTGTATGGTCACAAGTGCCGGATACCGTTGTATTGGACCAAACTAAAAAAAACCTAGATTTACGGAAAAAAAACCCAGATTTACAGAGTTGATTTAATCAAGGAAACTGAAGAAAAAGTGAAAGTGATTTGAGATTGTTTGAAAGCTGCTTCGGATAGACAAAAATCTTATGCGGATTTGAAACGAAAGAAAAATCGAGTTTCAAGTTGGTGATAAGGAATTTTTAAAAGTGTCTCCATGGAAGAAAGTTCTTAGATTTGGACGGAAGGGCAAGTTGAGTCCGCGTTTTATTGGACTGTATGAAATAATTGAAAAAGTTGGACTAGTAGCTTATCGGTTAGCATTGCCATCTGAATTACAGAATATGCATGATGTGTTCCACGTATCTATGCTACGTCGGTATCGTTCAGATCCTTCACATATAATTTCACTGACAGAAATCGAGTCACGACCGGATATGACTTACAATGAAGAACCGATTAAAATTTTAGCTCGAGAGGTCAAGCAACTGAGAAATAAAAGTATCGCTCTCGTGAAGGTATTGTGGCAAAAACATGGGGTAGAAGAGGCTACATGGGAGCCCAAGGAAACTATGAGGAATCAATACCCACACTTGTTTACCGGTAAGATTTTCGGGGACGAAAATCCTTAAAGGGGGGAGAGTTGTGGTAACCCGAATTAGGGCCTAATCGGAATTGTAGTTTTGAGACCATAAAATTCGAGATAGAAATGATTATTTTATGATTATTTTAAGGTCTATGATATGATTGCATGATTGTGTGAAAATTTCGTTAAGAAATTCTATGCATAAAGTGCTTAATTTGAAATTAGGGACTAAATTGAATAAATTGAAAAACTCGCATTCTAGAAGTTTCTAGTATGAAATTGCTTTGAAATATTAATTAGGAGGTCTTAAATAGAATTTTGACCAATTTAAAAAATTTTGGACAAAAATGGGCTTGTACATGAAAATTTTCAAAGAAAGGTATTAAGAGTATTTTGGTCATTTGGTAATTAAAATTAATTAAAAGGGAAATTAAGGCCAAAATGTGTTCATCTTCTTCAAGCCTTGGCCGAACCTTACCTCTCTCCATAGCTAGGGTTTCTTCAACTTCCAAGCTTCATAGTAAGTGATTTCAAGCCCCGTTTTTAATGATTTTTATGTTTTTGGAATCCCGGTAGCTCGATTTAGCTTATGCTAGCAATAATTCAACCTAGGGTTCATATTTGGAAAAATACCCATAGGTGAAATTTGTGTATTTTGGTGTTTTATGGTAGAATATGAGGTTTTAAATTATGCTAGACAACATGTGCTACTCGGTTTTAACTGAAAACGAGTAAAAGGGCTTAATCGGTAAAAATACCTAATATTCATAAGTACATGTTAGAGTGTGAATTTGATGTTGCTATAGAAGGGAAAAATGATCAGCCTGTCATTAAACATAAGAAAATAGGATGAGGTTTAATTTACGAGCCTTGGGGAAAAAGTGTAAATATGTAAAAGTTTAGGGGCAAAATGGTACTTTTGCCAAAGTTTGTACTAGGGCTGTTTTGATGAATGTGTGTATTAAATAAATTAATTTGGTATTATAGATCAAGAGAAAAGATATTCGAGTTGAGATCGGGAGAAAAATAAAGTTTACGAGGAATAGGCTCGACTATTCTCATTTAGTATCGAGGTAAGTTCATATGTAAATATTGTAATATAACCGTTATTTTAAATCATTTAATGTTATTTATACGATATTATGATTGTTATCATGCAATTCTATGCTTTGTGGTCATTGTTGGACAACATGCAAAAATTTTATGAATTATGTGAAAAATGTGAAAGACTACCGAAGTATCGTCATTGGTATTCCAAGGAGAATGGTAAAGGAGTATGAATGAGGAAAGTCTCGTTGAACCTTAGGAATAGATTAGGATATTTGGGCATCCGATCTCGTTGAGTTGAGTCAGAGTTCACTTATGGATGCGAATGTCCGAGCTCGTTGAGTTGAGTCCAAGTTCGTGAGATGTAACTAGGCATCCGAGCTCGTTGAGTTGAGTCCGAGTTCACTTATGGATGCAAACGCCTGAGCTCATTGAGTTGAGTCCGAGTTCGTTTATGGGCAGGTTACATGGTAGCTTGGCTACATATGTGGCACTTATGTGCAAACTTTCCATGTATCTGAGTTATATTCCGATGTGTTCAACGAGTAAAATTCTAGTGAAATGGAAGAATACTCAAGATGCAAGTGACGTATTGATAAGTGTTGTGGAATAGGCACTTTGGACAGGTATGTACTTAACCTCCGGGTTGAGACTTGATACGACAACAATAATATGGTAAGATGATGAATGATGAATAGAAATGTGATATATGTTTTGGTGATATTATGCTAATGTTGGTTGGTATAATTGCTTTGTTAAGTTATTTGTTATTTGCATGTGGACTTACTAAGCATCTATGCTTACTCCATCCTTTTCATTCTTTATAGTTTTGACAACTCAAATTGGAGATCAGGACGGTCGGAGGCACGCATCACACTATCACTGGACAATCGCGGTATAATGACTTGTAATTTTGGAAATATGGCATGTATAGCATTCCAATCATTTTGTTTGTATAATCTTACGATATGGCCCATGGATGGAATGGAAATGTTTGAGAATGATTAGCTATTGGAATGGCTAATCAAGTTTATATATGATAACATGTATGCTTTATGTCTTAACTAAACCATGAAAATCCTTGGAAAGGTAAAACTGGCCACAAAACATAATCAGACAGCAGCAGTAACGTGAATTTGAAAAATCACTAAAAATAGTAGAAATGGAATTAAATGATTAATAAGTTATGGAATTGAATATTGATGATTATATTTTCATATGGAAGAAACAAAACAGCTAAATGAGTTATATTTTATGAGATATTTAAGTTTTGGTGGAACAGGGTCAGAGCGATCTCTGAATCCCTATTCTGAATTTAAAAATTCACCATAAATTGTAAAAAAACAATCAGGAGTTTTACCTTACATGTATGAAATCCTTATTGAGTCTAGTTTTCTGAGAAATTAACGGCATAGTCATTGAAACTCTGTACAGGGAGATATCTGATTCGTAATACACAGGGGTCAGAGTAGCCAAACCCAGAAACAGGGGAAACTTTAACTAATAAACTGTACTAATTGGCTTGACTAAAAATTCTAGAAAAAATTTATTAAGTAGATATATGAGTATAGTTTCAGGGAAAATTTACGGAATTGGATTTTGAGTTTCGTAACTCGAGATATGGATTTTTTAGGGACTATGACACAGTTAGCCAGCTCGTCCAAAAATTGTAAAATAAATTGTTTGAGCTGTTTAATTAATGAATTCAGTCTGTTAACACCTCGTGCTCGACTCAGGCGATGGTCTCGGGTACGGGGGCGTTACATCACCTTATAGCAGAATATTCCCTACATGGTTACAAATGTGGTCTTATCCATGTCTTCGGGATGCATTTTGATCTGGTTATATCCTGAGAAGCCATCCATGAAGGAGAATAATGAGTAACCTGCCGTGTTGTCCACTAAGGTGTCGATATGGGGCAATGGAAAATTTTCCTTCAAGATGACTTTATTCAAATCTCTGTAGTCTACGCACATTCGTACTTTCCCATATTTTTTAAGGACGGGGACAATATTGGCTACCCATTCTGAGTATTTAACCACTTCTAAGAAACCAGCATCGAATTGCTTTTTGACCTCCTCTTTTATTTTTAGCAGAACATTGGGTCTCATCCTTCGGAGCTTCTATTGAACCTGCTTGTACTCTTCCTTTATGGGGAGCCGATGTACCACGATATCAGTACTTAACCTGGGCATGTCTTGATATGACCATGCAAAGACATCCTTGAAGTGGTAATACAAGCTCCGATCTTTACTTCTTTCTTTTCTTATCCGTCTCCCAAGTTCACAATTTCTACTGACTCTTTGTGAGGTAGAATCTATTTTTCCTCTTATTCTATCATCCTTAACAAATCAAGAGATAGGTTACAATCTCTGTCATCTTCCAACGTCGCTCATGTCATTGATATCTGGAGACATGTTATAGGGATGAAGAAAAATCCAAAGAACAATAGAATCTAAGAATAATTATCTGTATGATATGATTATGAATGCAATGAAAGAATAAAAGAATATTTGCTTAGAATGAGATAAAGAGATGCATTTCATTGAAATAAAGACATTAGACATAGGCTTATTTCATAAAAGGATTCTTATTGCCCCTAGGCTTAAAGCAACAGGAATCTCTTCCACAATCCAATTGTTTAAAACACTTCCAGGCTCATAAGGGCAAATGCCTGATAAATTTTCTCTTCTAATTCCTTTTTTAGATATAACATTGATGCTCTAATTTCCAAACATTCCTTCCGGGCCTTTGACCTCTTCAAATAATTCTAACTCTTTTGATTAATGTGATGTATGTGATGTAATGTAATGTAATGCAATGTAATGTAGATGCATGAATTCATAAAGAGGCGTTGATTCTGATTCAATTTCATTAGAGTAACTTTTCTAGAAAAGAAATTTCTTTACATAAAAAGGATACATATATGGTCTTGCCCTGATACTTAAGGCCTTGACCTGCCTAAGAAGCCAAGCTAGCTCTCGGCCTCAATCTGATTCTGACTCGTATTTTAAACTTAATACATCGACCTAGACTGCTAGGGTTTGTAAATGATCAGCCACCTCTCACACTTGAACCAAAGCTGCACCTATGACCTAATCCCTATCCCTAACCTGATCTTGTGGTTGATGAAGCTGCTCTTTCCACTGCTCATTATTCGCCTCAAGGAGTTCAACCTGAAGTTCACAGTTTTGCAGCACGATTTCAAGTTCTTCTATCTTCCCTTTTAGCTCTTAAATTTTGCTCAGGCTAGCCTTCAACTCGATTACAGAGTTACGATTACGATACTGATACAATGATCTTTCTAACTCTAACACCCGAGTCTTTAATCCCTCATTCTCATTTTGACTTTCTACCAAAGGACATTAGCAACTCTAGAATATGCCTTGTCAGTTTGAATTTTTGGGCAATGAATCAAAGACATGTATTTCCCGTCAGATTACCAACCTTCTCTCGTTACGTTTTCTCATATCATATTCAGATGACCGTATTGTCTTCCACTTTATCAAGAAATCCATTTTCCATGACAAGCTTTCTATTTAGTAACTGAACGTGAATCAACACCTCTTTTTCAAGATGAAAGTGTAATGCAATCATAACCAAAAATGAAACAGGTTAGTACAAAGCAAAAACAAGCAAGGAAAAAATTTAAAGCACCTATTCGGGTGACCACTAGGGTTTGGAGTGGTTCTACCTAGGGTGGGCTCTTAAGGCTCACTATATGCGGTTTGGTTTTAAAGTAAAGGTACCTGAACCAACAGATTCCTCGATCCTCATCCATTATAGGCTTATATAGACCGTTCAGTTCAGAGGAATACATTTCTTTATGGCTGCACGAAGATGAAAATCTCACGAAGACATAGGTACGAATGTACCTCGAAAGCGGTCACTATCCTACACGGAGGTGAAAACCTCACGAAGGAATAGTTTCTCACTCCCACTTAAAAGGGTAAGATCAACCGATCATGCGATGTGATGCAATGTGCAGAAAGATACCAAAACTTAAACCAACACAACAATTATAAACCACAATGATGAAGATCGTAACAAAGATGGATGAAATGCAACGAAATGATTGTCTATTTAAACCAAGTTTTCAATTTTTGACAAAAAGATAAGAAGTAATCAACTCGTGGCTTGACTTTCTTTTCTTGGATCCCCAGTGGAGTCGCCAAGCTATCGAAACCATTTTTTTGGAAAAGGGGATTAACTTTGATTTTGAAAACAAAAACGAACATGGGAGTCGCCACCAATCCTTTTTTATGAGGTGTGATCGGGTCACCTTGTAAAATGATTGTTTTTAATAAACAGTTTTGATTTATTAAAACAACGCTTTTTGGTCTATAAAATTCAGAAAGATGGGTTCAGGAGTCGGTTACGCGCGAGGAAGGATTAGCACCATCAATACACCCAAAATTGGTACCTAATTGATTAATTAATGTCTTAGTGTCGAAAATTGAGAACTTTGAATAGATTTAAAATATGATCCTTTGTTAAAAAGTTATTTAACTGAATTTTTTTTAGAAAAGGGCATATTTTACGTTAATCGAGAAAAAGAATTACGTCCTGCAAGTTAGGACACAATGTCTTAAATCCTCGAAATGAGAATAAACCCCGAAAATTTTATTTATTTTGAAAAAAATTTGACTATCTTGGTTTTAGAAAGAAATCATATTCCGTAAGTTAGAACACGATCTTTTCTTAATCCCCAAGAATATTAAAAAAAATTAAAGCGTTTGTTTGTTTAGATTTATCGAGAAAATCGAAACCCCGTAAGTTAGGGTACGACCTCTCAAATCTCAAAATACGAGTTATTAAAAAACATTTTTTGGATGTTTCGGGTAAAAATGTAACACGGATTGGTGATAAAATGTAAAAATAAATTGCAATATTAATATGCATAATGAATAACAACAAATGCATTAATATGAATGACAATAATAAAAACGAAAATAGAGTAAAATAAATAAAACCAATAAGCTAGTAAAAGAAAAATAATAAATAAAACTAAAAGAATAAATAAATAAGCAAATAAAAGTTTAATATAAAAAAGCAAAAAATAAGATATTAAATAAAATAAATTGAACAGATAATGATAATAATAACAACAACAATAATAATAAATAATAATAGTAAATAATAATAATAGTAATAATAACAATAATGATACGAAATAATAATAGTAAAATAATAATAATAATAATAATAATAATAATAGTAATAATAATAATGATAGTAATAATAATTATAATAATAGAAAATAATAGTAATAGTAAAAATAATAATAATAGTAAAAAATAATAATAGTAATAATAATAATAATAATAGTAATAATATTAATAATGATAATAAATAATAATAGTAAAAAACAATAATAATAGTAATAATAATAATAATAATGATAATAAATAATAGTAGAAATAATAATAATTTTAATTAATTTAATAAAATAATCAAAATAACAAAAAAAGGACTTAATTGAACTTAAAACAAAAGTTTAGGGCAAATCAGGAAATAAATAAAAGAGAAAAGGACCGAATCGAGTGCGTGAATAACAGGGAGGAACTAAAGGAGAAAATATCCCCCCTCCAAAACACAGCACTTTACACGGGGCTAAAATGAAATCAAAGCAAAATTCCAGGGCAAAATTAGAAATAAAAGAAACTTAATTGCAAAACCATAAAAAAATGGAAAGGCTAAAAGTGCAATTAGCCCTTCTACTTAAAAACACGCGGATCCTGAGGCAGTTGGGTCGGATCAGGTCTGACGAGGGTAAAACGACGTCGTTTTAAGGCTTATGAGCTTAGGCCAAAACGACGCCATTTTAATTTACTATTTAAGTCACATTTTTTGCAAAAAATTCATTCAATCTTTGTTTTTTTTTAAAAAAAAAAACTTCAGAAAAAACTCTAAAATCTCTCCTCCCCTCTCCAAGTCTGGCCTAACTCTGCCCGAGCGCTGCCGCGTGCTCCGCCATCGTTGATCGCCGTGCATGGCGGTCGGAACTCCAAAAGTCACCAATTTTTCGGCGATTAACAAGGGTAAGCCTCTTTATTATTATTATTATTATTATTATTATTATTATTATTATTATTATTATTATTATTATAAAAGAAAAAAAATTGAAAAATGAGAAAGAAAATAAAAAAATGAAATCACCTCTTGAGTTACTGACTGGGTTTTTA